>NC_069510.1:43293906-43311406 GCF_027579735.1 Bombina bombina
CAGCGGCTTAACTGGTCTGTTGCTTCTGAGGCGGCGGACATCAATCCACCCAACCTCATATGATTGGGCTGATTGACACCCCCTGCTAGCAGCCGCGAATCTGCAGGGGGCGGCATTGCACAAGCTGTTGACTATAAGTGCTTGTGCAATGTTAAATGCCGACGGCGTATGCTGTCGGCATTCAGCGATGTCTGTCGGACATGATACGCTACAGCCAATGATAATTCAGCCCCTATATATACCTGCTGCTTCTAATGAACTAACTAGACATGTCCAGCTCAGAAGCGTTAATCACATGAATTTGACAGGGCAGCAACTAAACTTGATAAAAAAATATTTTATACTAAATTAAAGCTTAAAGGAAATGTACACAGCGTATTTTCCGGGATAGTTAAAGGGATATGAAACCGAAAAATTGTCTTGTGATTAAGACAGAGCATATCATTTTAAAAAAAGATTCCAATTTACTTCTATTATCAAATTTGCTTAGATCTCATGATATGCTTTGCTGAAGAGACACCTAGGTAGGCATCAGGCGCACTACATGACAGAAAATAGTTCTGCCATCTAGTGCTCTTGCAAATGGATAGCATTCTTGCAAAACTGCTGCCATAAAGTGCTCCAGAATGTTTTTTTGCGGTTGTTATCTAATAAAGCCAATTAAGGACATATATGTTGCAGGGTTAGCCTTGAGAAGACAACGGGTACATTTCAAGTTCTGAGAATGAGAAATTGCTCAATTGTCAGAGCTAAATGACATGAAAAGGGTACAAAATAAATAATAAAATTATATTGCAAAGTTGTTTTATTACACATAACTAAATATTTTATATAAAAACCTCAGGGTGTTTACTGTCCCTTTAAGTGATAGAGTGGTATTTGTTACTCACTAGAACATCTCACACACTAACTAATGTATATTGTGTTCCATTATGAATTTAATATAAAAGTAAAGCAGGTAGAGGACTCGTGTATAGCGGCAAAAGCAAAAAGTAATGACATTTTTTATCAAGATGATATTAATCTCTCTCCGTTTCCTAGAAATGTTTTGAGGCAGATTTTAACGTATTGTAACTTAAAGGGACAGTCTAGTTTACAATTAAACTTTCATGATTCAATAGGGCATGCAATTTTAAACAACTTTCCAATTTACTTTTATCATCAAATTTGCTTTGCTCTCTGTATTCTTTGTTGAAAGCTAAACCTATGTAGGCTCATATGCTAATTTCTAAGACGTTCAAGACTACCTCTTATCTCAGTGCATTTTGCCAGTTTTTGACAGACACTGCTAGTTCATGTGTGTCATATAGATAACATTGTGCTCACTCCCTTGGAGTCATTTAAGAGCCAGCACTGATTGGCTAAAATGCAAGTCTGTCAATAGCACTAAGTTAAGGGGGCAGTCTGCAGAGGCTTAGATACAAGGTAATCACAGAGGTAAAAAGTATATTAATATAACTGTGTTGGTTGTGCAAAACTGGGGAATGGGTAATAAAGGGATTATCTATCTTTTTAAACAATAACAATTCTGCAGTAGACTGTCCCTTTAAGCCAGTAAAAAGTGGGGAATATTTTAGAAGCTTCACATAGCAAATATGGAAAAATCAACTTACAATTCACACCTATACTTTTTTTTCTTACCGAATGTAGAATTTGTATTGATGCAGTAGAGCAGGTTACATATCGTCTATCCATCCTCACGTCCAAGTAAACATTTCCATGTAACGCCTGAATACACGAAGGGAGAAGTTACCATACACTCTTGATTTACTATTGAAATGTCTTGTGGAAAACAATGCAGTTCTAATCTTCCAAATTAGAATGTGGCATTTGAAATGATAGGATTTTTCAAAACGTGGCAGTCGTGTTTATCCTTTGGTTGCCACACTATGCCCTGGCAGCAAAGGTGTTCATCATTAACCACATACTTTAAAGTGTAAACATTTTAATTGCAGAAAAAAATCTGGTCTAGAGTGTCGTGTAGACAAAACTTCAGTAAGATACCTGTATTCATTACGTTAGTTTTTTCTTAAGGAGACATTCTAAAACAGATCTGACATTCTCTAAATTGTTAAAGCATCCATTTTGCATTACTGATCCTAGATAGCTATGTGTTTAACCTCTGCATTGCAGCCCTGAGTAAGACATAGCACTAGCAGATGAGAAAATCAGCAGTCTCAGATAGCTGTCAGTCACCAATCATTTCCTTTTTGGGAGCTGAAACGCTTGCAACTACCAAGTGGAGCTTTACCTCTGTGTTTAACACCTCAATAGAGGTTAAACACATAGTAACATTAACATCAGCAATGGTAAAATGTCAATAATTTATACATTTAAATGTAAAATCCCTTATTTATTATGGTCAGAATGTTTGCTGCAAAAAAACATATTGTAATTACCCTAATTAAATATTTAACCACTGAAAAGTTGTTATTAATGTCAAATAATTAGAGCAGATTCTCTCATAATGATTTATCGTATATCACCTACATCAAATTGAACCTTAAAATTACTGGCAATGGAATCCAAAGGTTTAAAGGAACATCAAAGGGACAGTCTAGATAAAATTAAACTTGTGATTTAGATAGGGCATGCAATTTTAAACAACTTTCCAATTTACTTTTTGTAATTAAATTTGCTTTGTTCGTTTGGTATTCTTTGTTGAAAGCTAAACCTAGGTAGGCTCATATGCTAATTTCTAAGCCCCTGGAGTATGCCTCTTATCTCAGTGCATTTTGACAGTTTTTCACAGCAAGACAGTGCTAGTTCATGTGAGCCATATATATAACATTGTACTCACTCCCGCTGAGTTATTTATGAGTCAGCACTGAATAGCTAAAATGCAAGTCTGACAAAAGCACTGAGATAAGGGGCAGTCTGTAGAGGCTTAGATACAAGGTAATCACAGAGGTAAATAGTATATTAATATAACAGTGTTGGTTATGCAAAACCAGGGAATGGGTAATAAAGGGATTATTTATCTTTTTAAACAATAAACATTCTGGAGTAGACTGTCCCTTTAAGTACAACAGAAATTGTATAATTGAGAACTATATCATAAAAAGACAATGCAACAGAAAAGAACTAATTTGAATTTCAAATAAGCTGATGGCCAATAGATCCATTTCCCTCCCCCTGTACCATGTGACTACCATCAGCCAATCACAAATCGCATATGCATATATCATGTGCTCTCTTGCACATGCCCAGTAGGAGTTGTTGCCTCAGAATGTGTGCATATAAAAAGATAATGAAATTGGAAAGTTTTTTTTTTAATTGTATGTTGTATTGAATCATGAAGGCTGAAGGTTAACTTTAGTCTCCCTTTAATGCAATTGCAGAATAACAAAAGAAAATGAGTTGGCTTAGGATAACAAATATACTGCAGCCTACTACCATCAAGTACTGTTATTATATTTGTGATACATTTAATCACCAGGAAGAACAAAACCTCTTCAGAATGCCTCAGTTCCTTCTCACATATTTCAATGTCCTGTATTCTAATGGTCACATCACATGTTGCTACTCATTGCCATAATCACATTTCACTATCAAAACATTTGTTCTTTGTCAGACTGACACAGAAGCTTTTATTAGGATTTCTTTCTATAAAGTAGGTTTTGATTTGGAAGACTGGTGGTCCATTTTGTTTCATTACTTTTGTCTAATTAAAGGGACATGAAGCTTAAAGGGACACTCAAGTCAAAATTAAACTTTCATGATTCAGATAGAGCAGAAATTTAAAAAAAACTTTCCAATTTACTTCCAATAACTAAATGTGCACAGTCTTTTTATATTTACACTTTTTGAGTCACCAGCTCCTACTGAGCATGTGCAAGAATTCACAGAATAAGCGAATATGCATTTGTGATTGGCTGATGGCTGTCACATGGTACAGGGGGAGTGGAAATAAACATAACTGAAATTTGTAAGAAAAAAATCTACTACTGATTTGACGTTCAGACTAAGTGCTATTTGCATTGTATTTTTATCATGCATTTGTTTATTATGCACATTTCATGTATTTACTGGTCCTTTAACTTTTTTATCTCATGATTTAAATAGAGAATATAATTTTAAACAACTTTCCAATTTAATTCTATCATCAAATTTGTTTCATTCTCTTAGTATCATTTCTTGAAGGAGCAGCAAAGTTCTACTGGGAGCTAGCTGAACACATAGGGAGAGCAATTGACAAAAGGCATATATGTACAGCCACCAATAAGCAGCTAGTTCTCAGTAGTGCATTTCTGCCCCTAAGGTATTCTTTTCAACAAAAGATACCAAGAAAATTAAGCAAATTAGATAAAAGAAGTAAATTAAAAAGTTGTTTAAACATTCATGCTCTATCTAATAGAAGTTTAGCTTTAATGTCCCTTTAAACAGCAGCAGTTAGGGCATTAAACTATTTTATGCATGAAAAATAAGCTGTTTACAACTGGAACAAGAAATGCATGTTCATGCACAACAAATACTCAAGTATCAGTTGTTCATTGGCTGGCTGATTGCCCCATTTTTCATTGGCTCTCAAGCAGCCACACATGATATTGATTCTTAGAGATTAAATTAAGCCATATTGCTGCTGCAGACCGTTTGAATAGATGAGGGGGCTGTGATTGGATGCCTGGTAGGGCTGGCAGGGTGCCAAAAGGAAGCCGTAGACTGCTGTTACATTTGCGGTTTGTCTGTTCTCTAGCACCTGTTTGCACTGCGGTGTGGGCAGGTCCCGCTCCTGCACCTGTCTGGATTCTATACGCTTGGTTGCTCATGTATTGCTGTTAATCGAGCTCAGAAAATACAAACTAGTCTAAGTTGTAAATATGGGCGTCATATTGAAAGTATATAGGAGTTTGTTTTCTTTATATGTAAGAAGAACTGCATTTTTAAAATGAATACATCATAAGGATGGATTATATAAAATTGATATTTCTAAATTACACTATTAACTAAAATGTAGTGTATTGTGTTAAAGGGACAGTCTACTCCAGAATTTTTATGGTTTAAAAAGATATACAATTCCTTTATTTCCCATTCCCTAGTCACTTTTTTCCTCTGTGATTACCTTGTATCTAAGCCTCTGCAAACTGTTCCCTTATCTCAGTGCTTTTGACAGACTTGCATTTTAGCCAATCTAATAACTCCACGGGAGTGAGCACAATGTTATCTATGTGGTACACATGAACTAGCACTGTCTAGCCGTGAACAACTTTCAAAATGGACTGAGATAAAAGGCGGTCTTCAAGGGCTTAGAAATTTGCATATCAACCTACCTTGGTTTAGCTTTTAGCAAAGAATACAAAGAGAACAAAGCAAATTTGATGATAAAAGTAAATTGGAAAGTTATTTAAAATTGCACTCCCTATCTGAATCATTTACATTTAATTTTGACTAGCCTGTCCCTTTTAACAGTTCAACCAGAGGAACTGAAACAATTATGTAATGTTATTTTTTTAAATTTATTATTATTTTTACTGTGTTTAACAAAAAATGGTCTGATTTCATTTGTTTTATGTATTTAGGGGATATTATATACTTAATAAATTTAAAGGGTTATTAAAGAGTAAATAGAAGCTAGATATAATGATATATTTAAAGCAAACAATAACCTGAGAATAATATTGTTTTAAATTGTGTTAGATGTTTAAATATTGAATATATAAGTGTAAAGTGTTTATAAAGTACTTTGGAACCTATCTCTTCTCCTAAGGACAATTAGGGACAGATATAACAAAGGCAGTAAAAGAGAGTGTGCAAACAAGGCAGTAAAAGAGAGTGTGCAAACAAGGAAGTTTGGAATATACACTGTGTGCACAATTATAAGGCAAGTGAGTATTTTGACAAAATCATAATTTGTATGCATATAAGCAAGCTGTATAAACTTGAATGCTTATTGGATTTAATTCATATCAGGTGATGTGTATTTATGTAATGAGGGAGGGTGTGGCCTTAGGAGATCAACACCCTATATCAAGGTGTGCATAATTATTAGGTAGCTTCTTTTCCACAGGCAAAATGGGCCAGAAAAGAGATTTAACGGACTCTGAGAAGTAAAAAAATTGAATAACTATTTCAGAGGGATGCAGCACTCTTGAAATTGCTAAGATTTGGGGGCATGATCACAGAAACATCAAATGTTTTGTTGCAAATAGTCAACAGGGTTGCAAGAAACGTGTTGGAAAAAAAAAGACGCAAATTAAATGTCAAAGATTTGAGAAGAATCAAACGTGAAGCTACCAGGAACCCATTATCCTCCAGTGCTGTCATATTCCAGAACTGCAACCTACCTGGAGTACCCAGAAGTACAAGGTGTTTAGTGCTCAGAGACAAGGCCAAGGTAAGGAAGACTGAACCGACCACCACTGAATAAGACACCTAAGTTAAAACGTCAAGACTGGGCCAAGAAATATCTGAAGACAGATTTTTCAAAGGTTTTATGGACTGATGAGATGAGAGTGACTCTTGACGGACCAGATGGATGGGCCCGTGGCTGGATCAGTAACTGGCACAGAGCTAAACTTTGACTCAGACGTCATCAAGGTGTAGGTGGGGTACTGTTACATACATAGTAACATAGTAGATAAGGTTGAAAAAAGACCGAAGTCCAACGAGTTCAACCTATACAAATCTAAAATACTTACAAATAGTTCCAGTTAAGCTTAAAACCCCCCACTAAAAGGTGACCCATTTAATACTAACAATCATATCCATGAATTTTGTTTATATACAGAAATGTAACATAGAAACATAGAAACATAGATATTGACGGCAGATAAGAGCCATAGGCCCAGCAAGTCTGCCCCACCTTACCTAACAGTATAAACTTATCTAGTTCGTAGGATAGCCCTATGCTTGTCCCATGCATTTTTAAAGTCCCCCACAGTGTTTGTTGCTACTACCTCTTGAGGAAGTTTATTCCATAAATCAATCGCTCTTTCTGTAAAGAAGTGCTTCCTCAAATTACTCCTGAATCTACTACCCTTTAGCTTGAGCTCATGACCCCTTGTTCTTGAATTTTCCATTTTATGTAAAAATAGTATCCAGACTATTTTTAAATGACTATTTTTAAATGTATCTAGGGTACTGGCATTCACTACCTCCTTTGGTAATGAGTTCCACAATTTCATTGCTCTTATAGTGAAAAAACATTTCCGTTGCAGGAAATTAAATCTCCTTTCCAACAACCTTAAATTGTGACTTCTTGTCAGAAACAATTTTCTTGGAATAAACAGAGCTTCTGCCATCTCTGTATATGGGCCTTGAATATATTTATATAAAGTAATCATGTCACCTCTCAAGCGCCTTTTTTCTAAGGAAAACAGACCCAGTTTGGCTAGCCTCTCCTCATAGGTTAAATTCGCCAATTCCCTTATTAGCTTTGTGGCACTTCTCTGAACTTTTTCTAGTTCTGCAATATCTTTTTTTGCGATCAGTCCCCAGACCTGCACTTTTGTTATGGGCTGGTATTATTAAAGATGAGCTAGTTGGACCTTTTCGGGTTGACATGGACTTCAAATCAACTCCCAAACCTACTGCCAGTTTTAGAAGACACTTTCTTTAAGCAGTGGTACAGGAAAAAGTCTGCATCTTTCAAGACCATGATATTTATGCAAGGCAATGCTCTATTGCATGCATCAAAGTATTCCACTGCGTGGCTAGCCAGTAAAGGCCTTAAAGATGAAAGAATGACAAGGCCCCCTTCCTCACCTGACCTAAACCCTATTGAGAACTTGTGGGCCCTTCTTAAATGGGAAATTTACGGTGAAGGAAAACAGAACACCTCTATGAACAGTGTCTGGGAGGCTGTGGTTGCTGCTGCACAAAAAGTTGATCGTCAACAGTTCAAGAAACTGACAGACTCCATGAATGGAACATGGAAGGCTTATGACTGTTATTGAAAAGAAGGGTGGCTATATTGGTCACTGATTTTTTTGGGGGAAATAACAGAAATGTTTATTTGTAAATTTTGAGTTGTTTGTTTATTATTCTCACTTTAACAGATGAAAATAAACAAGTGCGATGGGAAAATGTTTGTTTTTCATTTAGTTGCATAATAATTGTGCACACGTAGATATTCTCCTAAGAAAGCCAAACCCTCACTTTTACTTTCTGAAATATTCAGGTTTGAGGTTTATTAACATTTTGGATTGACCGAGAGCACTGTAGTTGCTCAATAATGAAATTAATCCTCAAAAATACAACTTGCCTATTAATTGTACACACAGTGTAGGAATGTTTCCACACAACATTGTTTGCACATTCTCTTTTATTGACTGTTTTATATTTGTCCTGAATTGTCCTCAGCAGAAGTGATAGATAAGGGAAAACCTAGCTTCCAATATGCCAGAGTCAATTACTTTATAAAAACTCAGTACAACTGAGAAAACCAACAATTTTCAAAGTTCATATAACAAGAAAAGCTAGTGTAGGACCTCCTTTGTCGGAAACACTCCTAAGGGGGTAATGACCTTAGGAGCAGTGTATGTATTTTGCAACTGTGAGGGACACATCTACCATAAGGATGCTAGATAGTGTCAATGGGGTAGATTTAACAAGCAGCGAATGCTGCTTTCTACGCCTATCGTTGCTTTTGCGCTAGAATTGGAAGTTAAGACTCCACCTTTTAGGTGGTGGACTGAAATCATCCTGATCCTATACAATCGGGATGATTGACAGCCACTGCTAGCGGCCGATTGGCTGCCGGTGAGCAGGGGGCGGTATTGCGCATGCATTTCACTAGAAATGCTTGTGCATTGTTAAATGCTGTAAGCATTTAGCGATGTCGGGCAAGCATGATTCGCTAGAGCGAATAATGTCCGCCTGGCACTACAATGGCTCAAGTAGCGCTAGTTAAACCAATCTTGTTAAGTCTGGAGAAAGCAATTTTCAAATTCCCATGTCCACGCACGCTGAAGGACTCGATGGCCCTGGTCATTAAGGTTTCTAGTTTATATATTTTTCACCTCACCTAGGCGGTTGGTTGAGGCCCAGACAGCAGGGGGTCAGGGACAACCATTAACAGGGGGTCTGGGCCTAGGGGTGCCCTCACTTGGATATGCAAAGGGCCGAACAGCTCAGAAATTTAAACCTCTGCCAAGGGTGTTGAAGTCAGGCTCCCGATCTGTGCCAGCGTGTCTGAGCCCCCGACCATCTAGGCATGGGATAGTTATATTAGGGCCTGATTGTCGCCACTTAAGTTTATATAATTATAAAAAGTTCTGCCTGACGCAGGGTGTTTTCTACCCCCAATTTTGTGTCTGTTTATTTGCTATTATAGTCAATGAGAGGTAAAAGGATAGGAGTTTTTAGGTTCATATACTGCAAGTGAATAAAAAACAAAAGTAAATTGCAGAGTTTTTTCTTTTTCTTTAGGCAATTAAAGGGATATTCCGGTCAAAATTTTAATTCTCATAGATGAATTACATCTTTGAATAGAAACATATGTGCAATATAAATGTATTGGCAAAAATGGTTCTAGTAAAAGTTAACACTGTTTTAGTGTTAGCATTTTTCTCTGCATGTGCATGTGAAGCATAGCTAGATATTCTCTGTGTATCAGCATTTTAAAGGGATACTGAGCCCATTTTGTTCTTTTATGATAGAGCATGCAATTTTAATCAACTTTCCAATTTACTTGTATTATCTTTATTTTAAAAAGCAGGAATGTAAGCTTACAAGCCGGCCCATCTTTGGTTCAGCAGCTGGATAGCACTTGTTGATTGGTGGTTAGCCACCAATCAGAAAGCGCTACCCAATGTGCTGAACCAAAAATGGTCCGGCTGCTAAGTTTAGATTCCTGCTTTTTAAAATAAGTATAGCTAGAGAACGAAGAGAATTTGATAATAGGAGTAAATTAGAAAGTTGTTTAAAAATGCTGCTCTATCTGAATCACGAAATATAAAATTTGGGTTTCTTACCCCTTTAAGTATTGCAGCTGCTCAGAGCACCAGTGGGGCTTGCATGATTACCATATGGTACATGCACCGCATGATGTTAGCAATTAACAAATTGAGTCATTATCATATGGTACATGCACCTTAGGCTGTCTGAGCATGTGCTGTGTTTAAAATGCTGGTGCACGGTGCATACTTAAATACACTTTTGAAACAGCTATAGCTTTTATTAGAAGCATTTTGCTAATACATGTTTATTACAAAAAATGTTGTATTCAAAACTGAATTGCATCTATCTGGATTACAATTTTAGCTGGAATGTCCCTTTAAACCTGTTTAATGTCCTTTTAAAACTTGCGGAAGATGAAATGCCCCATATCAGAGGACCTCATTGGTCTTTTAATTGGGAGGCTAGTTGTGTGATGTGCCAGTGGGCAGAGCTGTTTGCCTCAGTACAGGAGTGGGGATAGAAGGGAGCCGCAACACTCCCAGAGCGCACCAAACATTCATGGGGAAACTGACACATAAACAGTTAATTTAAAGGGACATGAAACCCAAAAATCTTCATTCATGATTCAAATAAAGCATGCAATTTCAAACAACTTTACAATATGCTTCTATTATCTAATTTGTTTCGTTCTCTTGGTATCTATTGCTGAAAAGCATATCTAGATAGGAGGTAGCTGCTGATTGGTGACTGCACATATACGCCTCTTGTGATTGACTTACTGATGTGTTCAGCTTGCTCCCAGTAGTTCATTGCTGCACATTCATAATGAAGAAAAATTTATATAGAAAGTTGTTTACAACTTGTCATAGGACAGGGAGGAGCCTTCTTACGTTGGTGCCGGGTGTCCTCTCGGCCTCCTCGCCTTCCCGGTATGGCGGCCGTGCGCAAGTTCACGTGTGCACGTGCACTAGTACCTGCACTTGTAAATTTGCGGGTGCCGGGGCGCACATGTGCGTGCATGATGGGAGCACGCATCACATTCAGGGCGACGGATAAGCGCAGGGAGGGTCTAGAGGACACACCCTCCTTTAGCAGAGGTTTTATTGGTCGCCTGATGCTCCCTGGTTGTCAGGGTGATGAGGGTGTTCCTGGTCCTTGCAGGCTTTATAAGCCAGGCACTTCCCCTAACCCAGTGCTAGGTTATTCTGCCTGTTTTCAGAGACCAAGCTTTGTTTCCTGATACCTCTTTTTGAGTCCCTTTTTTCCCACTTCAAATATTTTTTGTACTTCTACCTGCCCTGACTACGGGATTGTCTGAGCACTCTTACTCTATTATCTGTTTCTGTGCCACTGCGTTTCAGTCCCAAATAATAGGAGGAGATAGTCTCCCTCCTGACACAACTGTATGCTCTATTGGAATCATGAGAGAAAAAATGTGAGTTTCATGTCCCTTTAACACAGATTCTCACACCTTGCCACAAACCTGCCAACCAGTTGTCATAGTGACCCAATGTGGGCATAATGGGCCTGAAACACACATACCAATAATATAACCACACATACCAATAATATAACAAATTTGCAACCCCAAAGGGATCTATATACAGTAAAGTTCAATGTTAGTGCACTCACATAACCAATTTATACAACTACCAGTGTACCAAATATGTACATTGTGTAAGTGCCAGAAACACACATCATTTACATATCTCAGGTATTTAATTGTGGTAAATGATTTGTGAAATTTAGTTTTTTTTAATAAAAATATATATATAACCTTGGGCTTGGACTCCTGTTTAGTTCCAACAACAAGATAAAAAATATTTGAATTTAAAGAAGGTCATACCTAAAGGGACACTAAACACAAAAAATTTTCTTTCGTGATTCAGATAGAGCATGCAATTTTAAGCAACTTTCTAATTTACTCCTATTATCAAATTTTCTTCATTCTCCTGCTATCTTTATTTGAAAAAGAAGGTGTCTAAGCTAAGGAACCAGACACATTTTGGTTCAGTACCCTGGACAGCACTTGTTTAATGGTGCTGTTCAATCAGCAAGAACACCACAGGGTGTGAACTAAAAATGGCCCGGCTTCGAAACTTACATTTTTGCTTTTCAAATCAAGATAGCAAGAGAATGAAGAAAAATTGATAATAGGAGTAAATTACAAAGTTGCTTAAAATTGCATGCTCTACCTGAATCATGAAAAATAAATTTGGTTTCAGTGTCCCTTTAAGTGCCTTTTTTTAAATCAGTAAAACAGGCATGGATAATGAGTTGTAAAGTACCAGCATGAATTTCTGGTTTAACATTGCCTGGCTGCAAACCGGTTTTTAGAAAACTATTGCTAAAAAAAACTATTTGTAGTTAAACGTGCTGGCGCCTTAGCATGTAAATAATGATTAGAGGCTTTATTCTTGTATATACTGAGTTAGTACAATTCTGCCCAGTTCCACATTAAGCAACAGGTATGCAACCTGCAGTTACACACATCAGGCAAAGTATTGCAGATGATTAATAATAATACCAAGGATAACTGTATGTAACCTATAGTATCCAACACTGGGAGGCTGAGGGTGGAGTCATTGCAATATGGAGAAGTTTCAGATGGTCTAATGGTGACTTAATGTTCTGTGTGCAGAGCAGGATGTTATGTGGGTGTGATCTGGTTCTGTGGGGGCGTGGTTACTTGCTTCCTGGTTTTACTGTGCGACAACTGGTTTATTTACAGTTTCACTGCCAGCAACTGGAACATTGATAGGTTACAGAATGCGGCAGGGAGGGAAAGCAAGATGTTGGGAAAATGCAGGACAATTTGTGTTCTGTGACTATCTGGAAATAAAATATAAATGTTCATGGTGTATCTTATGCATATGTCCCAGTAAAGCTCTGAGAACACTTGGGGTTTAACTTAAAAAACTCTTAAGGTTTTACTGGAGTACAATTAGGGCTGTACATGCAAAAATCTCTGGACTTTACAGGAGAACAATCAGGGTTTTACCAGCGAAAACTCAGGGATTTACTGGAGAACAATTAGGGCTTTACCTTTAGAACAATTAGGGCTTTACCTTTAGAACAATTAGGGCTTTACTAGAGAAAACTCAGGGCTTCACTGGAGAACAATTAAGGATTTCCTAGTGAAAACTCAGGGCTTTACTGGAGAATTAAGGATTTCCTAGTGAAAACTCAGGGCTTTACTGGAGAATTAAGGATTTCCTAGTGAAAACTCAGGGCTTTACTGGAGAACAATTAAGGATTTACTAGTGAAAACTCAGGGCTTTACTGGAGAACAATTACAGATTTACTAGTGAAAACTCAGGGCTTTACTGGAGAACAATTAAGAATTTACTAGTGAAAACTCAGGGCTTTACTGGAGAACAATTAAGGATTTACTAGTGAAAACACAGGGCTTTACTGGAGAACAATTAAGGATTTCCTAGTGAAAACTCAGGGCTTTACTGGAGAACAATTAAGGATTTACTTAGTGAAAACTCAGGGCTTTACTGGAGAATTAAGGATTTACTAGTGAAAACTCTGGGCTTTACTGGAGAACAATTAAGGATTTCCTAGGGAAAACTCAGTGCTTTATTGGAGTACAATTAAGGATTTCCTAGTGAAAACTCTGGGCTTTTCTGGAGAACAATTAAGGATTTACTAGTGAAAACTCAGGGCTTTACTGGAGAACAATTAAGGATTTACTAGTGAAAACACAGGGCTTTACTGGAGAACAATTAAGGATTTCCTAGTGAAAACTCAGGACTTTACTGGAGAACAATTAAGGATTTCCTAGTGAAAACTCAGGGCTTTACTGGAGAACAATTAAGGATTTCCTAGTGAAAACTCTGGGCTTTACTGGAGAACAATTAAGGATTTCCTAGTGAAAACTCAGGGCTTTACTAGAGAACAATTAAGGATTTACTAGTGAAAACTCAGGGCTTTACTGGAGAATTAAGGATTTACTAGTGAAAACTCTGGGCTTTATTGGAGTACAATTAAGGATTTCCTAGTGAAAACACAGGGCTTTACTGGAGAACAATTAAGGATTTCCTAGTGAAAACTCAGGGCTTTACAGGAGAACAATTAAGGATTTCCTAGTGAAAACTCAGGGCTTTACAGGAAAACAATTAAGGATTTCCTAGTGAAAACTCAGGGCTTTACTGGAGAACAATTAAGGAGTTCCTAGTGAAAACTCTAGGCTTTACAGGAGAACAATTAAGGATTTCCTAGAGAAAACTCAGGGCTTTACTGGAGAACAATTAAGGATTTCCTAGTGAAAACTCAGGGCTTTACTGGAGAACAATTAAGGATTTCCTAGTGAAAACTCAGGGCTTTACTGGAGAATTAAGGATTTCCTAGTGAAAACTCTGGGCTTTACGGGAGAACAATTAAGGATTTCCTAGAGAAAACTCAGGGCTTTACTGGAGAACAATTAAGGATTTCCTAGTGAAAACTCAGGGCTTTACTGGAGAAAAATTAAGGATTTACTAATGAAAACTCTGGGCTTTACTGGAGAACAATTAAGGATTTCCTAGTGAAAACTCTGGGCTTTACTGGAGAACAATTAAGGATTTACTAATGAAAACTCTGGGCTTTACTGGAGAACAATTAAGGATTTCCTAGTGAAAACTCAGGGGTTTACTGGAGTACAATTAAGGATTTCCTAGTGAAAACTCAGGGCTTTACTGGAGAACAATTAGGGCTTTATTAGTGAAAATGTGGGGCGTCAATGCCCCTGGTGGTAATTAATACCTCTTGTTGCCTTCTGTTTTCTCACCCGCATTTCTTTTATTTAATTCTCCCTCACTCATCTTTCTCATGTTTTTAGCATTCTCGCTGCTTACTCCCCTTGCACCCACTGTATCCCATGTTTAAATATATTTTTACTTCCCATTTTTCTTTCCTCAGTGTGTTCTACCTCAATCTATTCTTGTTAATCGCCTTTTCTCTCTACCCGCTGTTGGCATATATACCAGGTGCTTTGTCTCTATCACTAACCCCATCCTCCCGTATAATCTTACAAGTCTTTTTTCTATTATTATTTTCGCTTTGTTTTTTTCTTCTTCATTTCCATGACAGCACCAGACAGACACCTGGCACAAAACCCTTATAATTATTTTCTATATGCTTTCTAATAAAAACCACAGATTTTTTATTTTTTTTGTAGAAAGCAACAGTGCAGATCTACGCATGTGCAAATTCAAACATAAAATATACACCAATATACAGTCTTTGTAGAAATAAAATAGCGTGCATATTTTTGCGTATCTCGTTACATCACAAAATTTGCTGGCATAATAAAAGAATTGCATAAGCGATTAAATGCCCTATCCTCCTGCCGTGGTTTAAAATACTAATAAAATAACAATATATTTATTTAAGATAAACTTACAATTCTTCTACACCTAAGTAATAACCAGACTTCAAACCAGAGTGGGAGAAAGACCTGAGGGTCGCATTTATAATAAAACACAAGAACACAACAGCAACATCATCATAAACAAAATTATGTCTATTTCCCACTCCTGCATCATGTGACAGACATCAGCCAATCACAAATGCATATACATATATTAAGTGAATTCTTGCACATGCTCAGGAGGGGCTGGCAACTCCAAAAATGTAAATATAAAAAGGACTGTGCACAATTTGTTAAAGGACCAGTAAACACAGCAGATTTGCATAATCAACAAATGCAAGATAACAAGATAATACAATAGCATTTACTCTGAATTTCAAATGAGTAGTAGATTCTTTTCTAACACATTTTAAAGTTATGTATATTTCCACTCCCCCTGTACCATGTGATAGCAATCAGCCAATCACAAATGCATATACGTATAGTCTGAGTTCTTGCACATGCTCAGTAGGAGCTGGTGACTCAAAAAAGTGTAAATATAAAAGACTGTGCACATTTTTTTTTATGGAAGTAAATTGGAAAGTTGTTTAAAATTACATGTTCTTCTAATAGAGTAACAAGGTAAAATTGGAACTTTCTTTTATATGACTGTATTCTTTTTTTATATATGATGTTAAAATATTGTGTCCTTTTTTCTCATTTGCTTTATTTTGAGTTTATGACCAGCAAAACGCGCTGCGAGGCGTAACGGAATCCTGTATGTGATATGATTTAATATGTTACAATGCGGGATATTGAATAAAGACAAATTAAAAAAAAAAAAAAAATACATGTTCTATCTGAATCATGAAAGTTTAATTTTGACTTGAGTGTCCCTGACTAGCTCTGAAGAATCTTTGAAAGTGTGCAAACCATATCACGTTTTTTCCATTCTGGGAGTTTGGCTATACAGCCGTTTGAAGATTTAATATGTCCTGATGAAGGCTCGAATAGGAGCGAAAAACGTCAACCATTCTTTATTGACGAACGAATAAAGTTATTGTATTTGAATTTACAAATCCTGAGAGTGCCCTTCTTGATACGGATCTACATAGTTACTCTTTGAGGATTGCACCCAGGTCTACTATACACCACCTAGGTTGGAGTGCTGGGCCACAGGCTAATGGATATATATATATATATATACATATAATGTTAGATCCAAATAATGCAGGATTTTGTTTTGAAAAGGGTTCCAAAAATTATTTATTCCTCTTATTCTAACAAATCAGCATGTCAACGTTTCGGCTGTACCCTCAGCCTTTTTCAAGACCACAAATTCAGTGCATACTATGTAAATATATATGTCAGAATAAAGTTTGAATCCTTTCAAAAAAATCCTGAGAATGTGGTTTCTTTGGTCATATTTTGCTGTTCTGTTAAAAGGACATTAAACACTAAATAAATGCTATATAGAATGATGCATTCAAAGAAAAGATTAGTCTGAGAAAAACATGAAGATGCATTTTTTTAAAGTTTCATTAGCTGTTTAAATATTGACAAAATAAGTGTAAAGTTTTATTGTCTATAAAACAATGGGAGCTGCCATGTTGTAACTTAGGTTACCTTCTCTGCCGTGGCCAATTAGAGACAGTTATAAATAGGTCACTAGAGTCTGTAGCCAATGGCTGTAAGGAATAACAGTGTTCTGCACTTCCATTTCTAAAAGGAACTGAAAAGCTCACAATTTCAGAATCGAATTACAGGAAAAGGGGGCAAAATAAATAATGAAAGTATAGTGGATTTATATACTGTATGTATATATATATAAATATATATATACATACATATACTGTATATATATATATATATATATATATATATATATATACACACACACTATCATTTATATTGCCATCTCAAAGTGTTTAATGTCCCTTTAAGATCAAAAGTGAATACTTATTGGCTGGCACTGGAATCTGCTAAAAAGGAAAAATTCATTACTGAATTGTGTAAATTTGAAGCCTTTCCCAGATGCAAATGTTTTAACCACATGAGCAAATCAATACAATGGGGTAGATTTATTAAGAGGTGAGTGGACATGATTCGCTGTAGCGAATCATGTCCACTCGACCTCGCTAAATGCCAACATTGCGCAAGCATTTATGGTGAAACTCTTATGCAATGCTGCCCACAGCTTACCGGCAGCCAATCGGGATGATTTCTTTCCGCCCCCTAAAAGGTGGCAGAGAAGTTAACGAACATCGGCCTTACAACCGTTGCTTCTTAGCTTAGGTTTCAGACGGATCTGAAACGATTGGGCTC
>NC_069510.1:43316406-43383906 GCF_027579735.1 Bombina bombina
TGCATCTAGACTGATTCACTGCTGCACCGCATAATATGAACGCCCCTCTATACTTGCAGACACATTAGTATTCTGTGTTAATCTAAATGTGAATAGGAAATATGATGCTCAGCTGAAGGCCTTTATGCTCAGTACAGACAGGGAGCACATACAGATTTCTAAGCACAAATGTAGAGTATAGAGAAACATGAAGATTTACTTGATACCCATCATTAAATAGTATTAATTAAAGCCTAGCTGGGCAGTTTAGCCTTGTGCTGCAATATTGCATTTTCCTATGTTCTTCCTTGTAGCTGAGACACAGAGTAAATGACAGATTTCTTTTTAATTAGGAAGCCGTCGCGCTTAAAAGTGACATTCAGCTCAAATTATTATCACCAATGAAATGTTTAACCCTTTAAGGACACAGCTTTCTGTTTTCTCAATTGTTTTATGACGGAAAAATTCCGTTATATGTCCTTAAGAGGTTAATTATGTATAAGAAAAGAAAACTGCAGTTTACCGATTTTAACCCACGTTCACTGTAATTTGTGAATTCGTCACTGTCCCTGTGTTTTATATATAATCGCATTTGACAATGAAATGGTGGCATGAAATATAACAAAATGCGCCTAGATCAATACATTGGGTTGACTACATTAAAAAATATATAGTTTTGATAGGTAAAAAACAAACAAGCCTCTATTTCTGTTTAAGTGGAAAGATAGCAAAAATGCTAAAATGTCTGAAATTTGGGGCACGTTTTTCTCTGAAATTCTGGGTAGCAAAGGGGTTAAAAGGATATGAAACCTAAAGTTTTTCTTTAATGATTCGGATAGAGCAAACCATTTTAATTTAAACAACTTTCCAATTTACTTCTATTATCTAAAAATCTTCTTTATTCTGGTATCGTTTGTTAAAGAGCAGGGGACATAAGCTCAGGAGTGTGCACGTCTGGAGCAGCAGTTTTGCAAGAGCACTAGATTGCAGCACTATTTCCTGTCCTATAGTCCTCCATCGCGACTAATGTATCTCTTCAACAAAGAATACCATGGGAACAAAGAAAATGTCATAATAGAAGCAAATTGCAAACTTTTTTTTTTAAATTATATGCTCTGCGTGAATCACAAACGAAAATGTTTGGGTTTTGTATCCCTTTACATATAGTATATCATGAAAAACTTTTTTATATGATAACAGGTGTTGTAACACTAATTCAATATGCTAATTAAATATTCTTTAAAGGTGGCAAATCTATAGTACACAAGAGTACATTATATATATATATATATAGTGTGTATGTATATCTGTATATGTATATATATATATATATATATATATATATATATATATATATATATATATATATATATATATATATATATATATACACACACACACACAGTATATATAGGAAGCAGGTATCATCCGCACCTCTCAGGAGTGAAGGAGAGGAAAAGATAATTTTTTTGTAAAAAGTAACATTTATTATGCAAAATTTAAAAAAATACAAGAAAAACCATAAAAAAACCATTAGAAAAATACTGCGGTCTGGTGGAAAAGAGTGTGAAACATGTTTCTGGCCTATCCCTGGCCCTTGATCACTGGCATACCCACAGACTCCAAACAGACCTCTATTTAAAGGGACAGCCTACACCAGAATTTCTTTCATGTAATTAACAAGAGTCCATGAGCTAGTGACGTATGGGATATACATTCCTACCAGGAGGGGCAAAGTTTCCCAAACCTTAAAATGCCTATAAATACACCCCTCACCACACCCACAAATCAGTTTTACAAACTTTGCCTCCAAGGGAGGTGGTGAAGTAAGTTTGTGCTAGATTCTACGTTGATATGCGCTCCGCAGCAAGTTGGAGCCCGGTTTTCCTCTCAGCGTGCAGTGAATGTCAGAGGGATGTGAGGAGAGTATTGCCTATTGAATGCAGTGATCTCCTTCTACGGGGTCTATTTCATAAGGTTCTCTGTTATCGGTCGTAGAGATTCATCTCTTACCTCCCTTTTCAGATCGACGATATACTCTTATATTTACCATTTCCTCTACTGATTCTCGTTTCAGTTCTGGTTTGGCTTTCTACAACATGTAGATGAGTGTCCTGGGGTAAGTAAATCTTATTTTCTGTGACACTCTAAGCTATGGTTGGGCACTTTATTTATAAAGTTCTAAATATATGTATTCAAACATTTATTTGCCTTGACTCAGAATGTTCAACTTTCCTTATTTTCAGACAGTCAGTTTCATATTTGGGATTATGCATTGAATTATCATATTTTTCTTACCTCAAAAATTTGACTTTTTTCCCTGTGGGCTGTTAGGCTTGCGGGGGCTAAAAATGCTTCATTTTATTGCGTCATTCTTGGCGCGGACTTTTTTGGCGCAAAAATTCTTTTCCGTTTCCGGCGTCATACGTGTCGCCGGAAGTTGCGTCATTTTTTTGACGTTATTTTGCGCCAAAAATGTCGGCGTTCCGGATGTGGCGTCATTTTTGGCGCCAAAAGCATTTAGGCGCCAAATAATGTGGGCGTCTTTTTTGGCGCTAAAAAATATGGGCGTCGCTTTTGTCTCCACATTATTTCAGTCTCATTTTTCATTTGCTTCTGGTTGCTAGAAGCTTGATATTTGGCATTCTTTCCCATTCCTGAAACTGTCTTATAAGGAATTTGATCTATTTTGCTTTATATGTTGTTTTTTCTCTTACATATTGCAAGATGTCTCACGTTGCATCTGAGCCAGAAGATACTACAGGAAAATCACTGCCTGCTGGATCTACCAAAGCTAAGTGTATCTGCTGTAAACTTTTGGTAGCTATTCCTCCAGCTGTTGTTTGTAATAATTGTCATGACAAACTTGTTAAAGCAGATAATATTTCCTTTAGTAATGTACCATTGCCTGTTGCAGTTCCCTCAACATCTAAGGTGCAGAATGTTCCTGATAACATAAGAGATTTTGTTTCTGAATCCATAAAGAAGGCTTTGTCTGTTATTTCTCCTTCTAGTAAACGTAAAAAGTCTTTTAAATCTTCTCTCTCTACAGATGAATTTTTAAATGAACACCATCATTCTGATTCTTTGGACTCTTCTGGTTCAGAGGATTCTATCTCAGAGATTGATGCTGATAAATCTTCATATTTATTTAAGATGGAATTTATTCGCTCTTTACTTAAAGAAGTACTAATTGCTTTAGAAATAGAGGATTCTAGTCCTCTTGATACTAATTCTATACGTTTGGATAAGGTTTTTAAAGCTCCTGCGGTTATTCCAGAAGTTTTTCCTGTTCCTAATGCTATTTCTGCAGTAATTTCCAAAGAATGGGATAAATTGGGTAATTCATTTACTCCTTCTAAACGTTTTAAGCAATTATATCCTGTTCCGCCTGACAGGTTAGAATTTTGGGACAAAATCCCTAAAGTTGATGGGGCTATTTCTACCCTTGCTAAACGTACTACCATTCCTACGTCAGATGGTACCTCGTTTAAGGATCCTTTAGATAGAAAAATTGAATCTTTTCTAAGAAAAGCTTATCTGTGTTCAGGTAATCTTCTTAGACCTGCTATATCATTGGCTGATGTTGCTGCAGCTTCAACTTTTTGGTTGGAAACTCTAGCGCAACAAGTAACAAATCGTGATTCTCATGATATTATTATTCTTCTCCAGCATGCTAATAATTTTATCTGTGATGCCATTTTTGATATTATTAGAGTTGATGTTAGGTTTATGTCTCTGGCTATCTTAGCCAGAAGAGCTTTATGGCTTAAGACTTGGAATGCTGATATGGCTTCTAAATCAACTCTACTTTCCATTTCTTTCCAGGGAAACAAATTATTTGGTTCTCAGTTGGATTCTATTATTTCAACTGTTACTGGTGGGAAAGGAACTTTTTTACCACAGGATAAAAAATCTAAAGGTAAAAACAGGGCTAACAATCGTTTTCGTTCCTTTCGTTTCAACAAAGAACAAAAGCCTGATCCTTCGTCCTCAGGAGCAGTTTCAGTTTGGAAACCATCTCCAGTCTGGAATAAATCCAAGCCTGCTAGAAAGGCAAAGCCTGCTTCTAAGTTCACATGAAGGTACGGCCCTCATTCCAGTTCAGCTGGTAGGGGGCAGGTTACGTTTTTTCAAAGAAATTTGGATCAATTCTGTTCACAATCTTTGGATTCAGAACATTGTTTCAGAAGGGTACAGAATTGGTTTCAAGATGAGACCTCCTGCAAAGAGATTTTTTCTTTCCCGTGTCCCAGTAAATCCAGTGAAAGCTCAAGCATTTCTGAATTGTGTTTCAGATCTAGAGTTGGCTGGAGTAATTATGCCAGTTCCAGTTCCGGAACAGGGGATGGGGTTTTATTCAAATCTCTTCATTGTACCAAAGAAGGAGAATTCCTTCAGACCAGTTCTGGATCTAAAATTATTGAATCGTTATGTAAGGATACCAACGTTCAAGATGGTAACTGTAAGGACTATATTGTCTTTTGTTCAGCAAGGGAATTATATGTCCACAATAGATTTACAGGATGCATATCTGCATATTCCGATTCATCCAGATCATTATCAGTTCCTGAGATTCTCTTTTCTAGACAAGCATTACCAATTTGTGGCTCTACCGTTTGGCCTTGCTACAGCTCCAAGAATTTTCACAAAGATTCTCGGTGCCCTTCTGTCTGTAATCAGAGAACAGGGTATTGTGGTATTTCCTTATTTGGACGATATCTTGGTACTTGCTCAGTCTTTACATTTAGCAGAGTCTCATACGAATCGACTTGTGTTGTTTCTTCAAGATCATGGTTGGAGGATCAATTTACCAAAAAGTTCTTTGATTCCTCAAACAAGGGTAACCTTTCTGGGTTTCCAGATAGATTCAGTGTCCATGACTCTGTCTTTAACAGACAAGAGACGTCTAAAATTGATTACAGCTTGTCGAAACCTTCAGTCTCAATCATTCCCTTCGGTAGCCTTATGCATGGAAATTCTAGGTCTTATGACTGCTGCATCGGACGCGATCCCCTTTGCTCGTTTTCACATGCGACCTCTTCAGCTCTGTATGCTGAACCAATGGTGCAGGGATTACACGAAGATATATCAATTAATATCTTTAAAACCGATTGTTCGACACTCTCTAACGTGGTGGACAGATCACCATCGTTTAATTCAGGGGGCTTCTTTTGTTCTTCCGACCTGGACTGTAATTTCAACAGATGCAAGTCTCACAGGTTGGGGAGCTGTGTGGGGATCTCTGACGGCACAAGGAGTTTGGGAATCTCAGGAGGTGAGATTACCGATCAATATTTTGGAACTCCGTGCAATTTTCAGAGCTCTTCAGTTTTGGCCTCTTCTGAAGAGAGAATCGTTCATTTGTTTTCAGACAGACAATGTCACAACTGTGGCATACATCAATCATCAAGGAGGGACTCACAGTCCTCTGGCTATGAAAGAAGTATCTTGAATTTTGGTTTGGGCGGAATCCAGCTCCTGTCTAATCTCTGCGGTTCATATCCCAGGTGTAGACAATTGGGAAGCGGATTATCTCAGTCGCCAAACGTTGCATCCGGGCGAATGGTCTCTTCACCCAGAGGTATTTCTTCAGATTGTTCAAATGTGGGGGCTCCCAGAGATAGATCTGATGGCCTCTCATCTAAACAAGAAACTTCCCAGGTATCTGTCCAGATCCCGGGATCCTCAGGCGGAGGCAGTGGATGCATTATCACTTCCTTGGAAGTATCATCCTGCCTATATCTTTCCGCCTCTAGTTCTTCTTCCAAGAGTAATCTCCAAGATTCTGAGGGAATGCTCGTTTGTTCTGCTAATAGCTCCGGCATGGCCTCACAGGTTTTGGTATGCGGATCTTGTCCGGATGGCATCTTGCCAACCATGGACTCTTCCGTTAAGACCAGACCTTCTGTCGCAAGGTCCTTTTTTCCATCCGGATCTGAAATCCTTAAATTTAAAGGTATGGAGATTGAACGCTTGATTCTTGGTCAAAGAGGTTTCTCTGACTCCGTGATTAATACTATGTTACAGGCTCGTAAATCTGTATCTCGAGAGATATATTATAGAGTCTGGAAGACTTATATTTCTTGGTGTCTTTCTCATCATTTTTCTTGGCATTCTTTTAGAATACCGAGAATTTTACAGTTTCTTCAGGATGGTTTAGATAAGGGTTTGTCCGCAAGTTCTTTGAAAGGACAAATCTCCGCTCTTTCTGTTCTTTTTCACAGAAAGATTGCTATTCTTCCTGATATTCATTGTTTTGTACAAGCTTTGGTTCGTATAAAACCTGTCATTAAGTCAATTTCTCCTCCTTGGAGTTTGAATTTGGTTCTGGGAGCTCTTCAAGCTCCTCCGTTTGAACCTATGCATTCATTGGACATTAAATTACTTTCTTGGAAAGTTTTGTTCCTTTTGGCCATCTCTTCTGCTAGAAGAGTTTCTGAATTATCTGCTCTTTCTTGTGAGTCTCCTTTTCTGATTTTTCATCAGGATAAGGCGGTGTTGCGAACTTCTTTTGAATTTTTACCTAAAGTTGTGAATTCCAACAACATTAGTAGAGAAATTGTGGTTCCTTCATTATGTCCTAATCCTAAGAATTCTAAGGAGAAATCGTTGCATTCTTTGGATGTTGTTAGAGCTTTGAAATATTATGTTGAAGCTACGAAATCTTTCCGTAAGACTTCTAGTCTATTTGTTATCTTTTCCGGTTCTAGGAAAGGCCAGAAAGCTTCTGCCATTTCTTTGGCATCTTGGTTGAAATCTTTAATTCATCTTGCCTATGTTGAGTCGGGTAAAATTCCGCCTCAGAGAATTACAGCTCATTCTACTAGGTCAGTATCTACTTCCTGGGCGTTTAGGAATGAAGCTTCGGTTGACCAGATATGCAAAGCAGCAACTTGGTCCTCTTTGCATACTTTTACTAAATTCTACCATTTTGATGTATTTTCTTCTTCTGAAGCAGTTTTTGGTAGAAAAGTTCTTCAGGCAGCGGTTTCAGTTTGAATCTTCTGCTTATGTTTTTCGTTAAACTTTATTTTGGGTGTGGATTATTTTCAGCAGGAATTGGCTGTCTTTATTTTATCCCTCCCTCTCTAGTGACTCTTGTGTGGAAAGATCCACATCTTGGGTAGTCATTATCCCATACGTCACTAGCTCATGGACTCTTGTTAATTACATGAAAGAAAACATAATTTATGTAAGAACTTACCTGATAAATTCATTTCTTTCATATTAACAAGAGTCCATGAGGCCCACCCTTTTTTGTGGTGGTTATGATTTTTTTATAAAGCACAATTATTCCAATTCCTTATTTTATATGCTTCGCACTTTTTTTCTTATCACCCCACTTCTTGGCTATTCGTTAAACTGATTTGTGGGTGTGGTGAGGGGTGTATTTATAGGCATTTTAAGGTTTGGGAAACTTTGCCCCTCCTGGTAGGAATGTATATCCCATACGTCACTAGCTCATGGACTCTTGTTAATATGAAAGAAATGAATTTATCAGGTAAGTTCTTACATAAATTATGTTTTTTATTGTTTTAAAAGATAGATAATCCCTTTATTACCCATTCCCCAGTTTTGCATAACCAACACAGTTATAATAATATACTTTTAACCTCTGTGATTACCTTGTATCTAAGGCTCTGCAAACTGCCCCTTTTTCAGTTCTTTTGACAGACTTGCAGTCTAGCCAATCAGTGCCTGCTCCCAGATTACTTCACGTGCACGAGCACAGTGTTATCTATATGAAATATGTGAACCAACACCCTCTAGTGGTGAAAAACTGTTAAAATGCATTCTGAAAGAGGTGGACTTCAAGGTCTAAGAAATTAGCATATGAACCTCCTAGGTTAAGCTTTCAACTAAGAATACCAAGAGAACAAAGCAAAATTGGTGATAAAAGTAAATTGGAAAATTGTTTAAAATTACATGCTCTATCTGAATCATGAAAGTTTATTTTGACCTAGACTGTCCCTTTAAGACAAAGGTGTATCTAATTAGCTCAGAAACACCTGATTCAAGGTATCATCTTAAAGGTATATTACATTGCTGTTGTAAAAAACAGGCACTATAAATAAACTTGGTATATATGTTTGTACCAAAATTATAATTAAATGCTTCAACATAAATACAATATCAATGAAATCAACAACTTATGTATCAATATTATTCGTGTACTGGTTTCTATTGGGCAACCTTGTCCCTTGTTTTTATACTGATTAAATATCCTAGCTCACTCCGTTATTTTTATTTTTTTTAAAAATCCTAAATAATGAGATGGAATTAGAAATTTTAGTAAAACAAATTTACAACCATAATGGAATTTAAGCCATCAGGATGTTTGGATTGAAGCTTAAAAATCCAAAATACTTCTTTCTGATTAAAGGGCCATAATACCCAAATGTTTAAACTAGGGTTGCACCGATACCATTTTTTTAAGACCGAGTACAAGTACCGATACTTTTTTAAAAATACTCGCCGATACCAATTACCGATACTTTTTTAATGTCATGTGACAGTGTCCCAAGCACAATACAGACTAATGATTTAAGATAGCTTCTTTATAATTATGAAGAACTGAAACTCAAAAGATATTATGAAATAATATGAAATAATAAAATAAAATTTGCTTGTTGTTACAAAGTCGTAAAACCTCAAAGAAATTTCACAGAACACGTTTATAAATAAAAATATTACATTAAAATATATTCATAATAACAACAATAAATAACAAATGTAATATCACAACCAACCAAAAGTGCAATGCAGTAAAAAATATACCAGTGCACTGTTTAAACATGGGGAACAACACTACGGGCTAGATTACATTTGACTGGTAAGCTTTACCAATGCTCATTGCATGTGCAACTCCATTAAAGTCTATTGCGTTGGAAATGTGAACAGAGCATTGGTAAAGCTTACATATCAAATGTAATCTAAATCTAGTCCTATTATTGTAAGATGTGTGTTCATAGGATTTAACTTAACTTTTTTCTATGAACACTCTTCCTGCAATTATATAAGCTAAGGATGTTCCTCAGAGTACAGTATGTTTTGAGCATAATTGTGCAAGAGAAGAACTAGCAGTATAACAGGCAATCTAGCAATTATAACAATTTTTGAAAAGTTAGTAGCAAGTTATTTTTAAGGAACAGAAGCATCTCTGTATGTTCAGCTATATGTCTGTTTCTGTTATCAGTAATGTTGTTTAATGCTAAGCTGAAAAAGTCTCACTTTCAGCACTACTGCATGGGGCAGAAAGATAATTTTGGGCCATTTTAGCCAGAGCTGGAAATCTCAGTTTATTAACTACCCAGTACTTCAGGAATTTGTCTGAACAAGGTACAGTGATCTCTCTTACAATAATACAATAGCAATTTGTATTGGAAGAACAGAAGTGAACCATTTTTAGTTGAGTCTCCACTACAGCTTAAAATGAAATGGGAACATGCAGTTTGAAAAATCTCCACAAGATAGAGTATGGGCAGGAAGTGCAGGTATCGGTTTAAGTATCGGTGCATTTGCATGAGTACAAGTACTCATGCAAATACTTGGTATCGGTGCAACCCTAGTTTAAACACTTGAAAGTGATGCAGCATAGCTGTAAAAAGCTGACTAGAAAATATCTCCTGAACATCTCTATGTAAAAAAGAAAGATATTTTACCTCAAAAGTTCCTCAGTAGCCACCTCCCATTGTAAAGGATTTCTAAGCAGCATTTTAGTGTGTCTGTCCTGGGACAGCTGAAAGGATGAGCCTCGTGAACTCTCATATTATTTCACCAATCAGGTAAAGGAAGCTTACTATGAAATCTCATGAGAGTTAAGTCAAATCTCATGAGATCACAGTAAGAGTTCATGACCTCAGCACTGCTGATGCTGATTGGCTGCTGTTCATTTCTTCATAATTTTTTTTTTTTACCTGCAGCTGGGAGCAGGTGAAGTATAACTTTTTACACAGAACTTACTCTGCTGAGCTGAGGAGATTGTGAGGTAAAATATCTTCCTTTTTTACATAGAGATGCTCAGGTGATATTTTCCTGTCAGTTTTTTACAGTTATACTGCATCAGTTTCAAGTGATTTAGCATATGAGTATTATGTCCCTTTAAGTAACCTGTCTCTAGCCCCCCTCTCCTATGCCTAGGGATATGTTCAATGCCTTGTATTTGTAAAAGTGGGTCATTTGATTGGTGTATTGGTGTTCATATCTAAAATGTTTGGCTATGGGTGCGTTAATGTCCGGATTACTGATATCTATAAGGTGTTGAAGAGCTCTATCTCTCAAATATATATATATTATCACAGACACCTAATTTGTTTAAATAACATATTTCCATCAAATGAAGATGCATGTAAGTTTGTAAAGGGTTATTTTTTTTATATATATATATATACATACACACACACACACAAATATATATATATATATATACACACATACAGTGTTTTCAAGGGGTATGTTTCTGCACAACAAAACAAATGCATATTTTAACTAAGCAAATATCTGCTTGAAATCCTTTTATAACATGGTTTGCATGCATAGCATTTGCAGCACTCTGTTTAATTGCAAATGTACTTTATGCATAGATAAAGATGACCTAAATGTCCATGTAATCAATCTTATCCTACAATACACAATGCTTAAGGCGTTCCTAAACAGGCCATGCCCTGCAGCTAAGAATAGCTGTATCAACACAAAACAGGAGGAAACCCTGGTACATACAATGGGTCACCGATAGACACGAGCTTTGCACAATGACCCCGAGTGTGTCCCTGCTCCACACGCAGAGCTAGAGTTTAGTTATTTTCACTAAAGATGAACCTCACTTTATTCAGTTCTTGGTTAGATCTTTTTTAGATCAGGTTAGATCAATTGTTGCTTTCGTTAGATCTAATATACAAGAAGTGGTAATAACAATTATTTGCCTATCATCAGCCCCTCCCCCGTTAACAAAAGAATTGGACAAAAAGTTATATAATGTGATAGATATTTGTTAGATCAGGTGCGATCAGTCAGTGGCTTTGTAAGATCAAACATAATTACAGAGACATTAGGTATTAGATTTGAGGGGCTTGCCCCCCTCCCCCCCACTTAAAAGTTTTAGGGGAAAAAATCATTCAGGCCAATAGATCTTGTAATATCAGGTTACTTTAAGTGTTAATTACGTCAGATCTAGCAAGAAAAAGCTGGTATTAATAATTATTTGGTGGGGGGGGGGGGGGGGGCGCTAACCCGTCATCAGCTCCCTTAACAAAAAATTGGACAACAAATTATTTAATTTGATTGATAGATATTTGTTAGATCAAGTATGATCAGTCAGTGTTTTATTTTTAGATCTAACATAATTACAGAGACATTAGGTATTAAATTAGGGGGGCTAGCCCCCTAAAATCAAAATTCAAGACAAAAAATCATTTAAGCTATTAGACTTTTGTTGGATCAGGTTAGATCAAGTGTTTATAATGTTAGGTATTAATATTCATAATGTGGGAGCTTCTATGTATTCAATATTTGGTGCCACCCCCATAACAAAAAAAGTTATATAATTTAATAGATATTTGTTCGATCAGGTTTGATCAGTCTGTTTTGTTAGATCTGACAATTGCAGAGATAATAGGTATTAAACTAGGGGGGCTTGTCAGGCAGAAAATCATTCAGGCTAATAGACCTTTGTGACCCCCCCCCCCCCCCCCCACACTATGGTATGTCCCACTTAAATAAATTAATGACACAATAATATGGGTTATAAAGGCCGAAGCTTGTTTTATTAAACACCATAAATAATATATCAATAACATTACCAAATATAAAGTTAAACAATTCCATAAAATCCCAGGGTGCTTGCCCATTTACTTACTACTGAGAAGGGCACGCCCCTTGTATAAAATTTTCCCCTGCCAATCAAATGTGAGGTACCAACAATACCCACTCTGATCAAAGCCACCACAAAATAGGCAAGCACCCGCCACCACCAAACTGCGACATACAAATCAAGCCACATAATAAAAAACAAAAAGGAAGAAACGCTGTAACTTCTCCTCACACATGGTCCTGAACTGAATTTCACTTCTGCTCTGCTCCTCTACCAACCCCTTATGATATCCAACCTACTGGCCTCAAGATGACCCCTTCACTTGGCCTCCATGGGGGGGTCACAAAACCCTTTCTTCAATGCCTTCAGGATTCCTCTTTACATCAGGTCGATCAAGTGTTCATATTAGATCTAACATGCAAAAGGTGGTATTAACAATTATTTGGTAGGGGGCTAGCCCGTCACCAGCTCCCCCTTGACAAACAATTGGACGAAAATGTATTTAATTTGATAGATATTTGGTAGGTCAGGTATGATCAGTCAGTTGCTTTATTAGATCTAACATAATTACAGAGATATTAGATATTATATTTTGGGGGCTAGTCTCCCACTTAAAAATTTCATACAAAAAATGATTTAGGCTAACTGACCTTTTTTACAACAGGTTAGATCACGTGTTTATTATGTCAGCACTAATATGGGGGCTAGCCCCCTTAATTTTTTGCCTAATATCTCTGTAATTATGTTAGATCTAACAAAACAACTGACTGATTATACCTGGTCTAACAAATATCTTTCAAATTATATAACTTATTGTCCTTTCTTTTTTTTTTTGTTAGGGGGGCTGATGACGGGTTAGCCCCCCACACCAAATGATTGTTTATATCACTTCTTGCATACTAGATCGAATGAAAACAACAATTGATCTAACCTGATCTAACAAAGATCAGGCCAGATAACGAGTGGAGCGCATAAGGGGTTTATTGCGGGGCTTTGCGCTTGTTAAGCTTAGTGCTGATATAACAAGTTTAAAGTAAACGCGATCATTTGAGTGCAATTGCGATTTAAGCAAGAATGATTACCGCAACCTCAGGGTCCTGGTTAACTGTCTTGCAAAACATAAAAGTGTCACAAAATATATAAAAAATACATTACAAAGTACAGTTAAACTCATAACACCATCTAGAAATGAATTGCACACAAAAGTTATAAAGGCTCAAAGATATGAGATCTCAGGTGTTAGAGAAAAAAAAGGCAGACAGAAGGGTTTTACATAAAGATATGTCTATATATGTGTACATATGTATTTATATGTATACAGTATATATATGTATTTACAGACATATATACACATATTTACAAGTGCATTGAAGCCCTTTGCAATTAAGTAAATTAAATCACGATAAAGCATATTTATGTTCTAATTATTTATAAATAGATATTCATACATATATATATCTCCATACCTATATATACACTGCACATATCTATCTATATCTATCTATATCTATCTATCTATATCTATCTATATCTATCTATATCTATCTATATCTATCTATATATCTATATCTATATATATATATATATATATATATATATATATATATATATATATATATATATATATATATATATATATATATATAAGCCACTCAATATTAAAGACAGGAATCATTTTCAGTATCACATTTTTTACCACAAGGGATCTGTTATGTTGCACAATATTGTGGCTTTTCTACTTCTTTAAACTAATTACTAAAGAAGACCTTTCAACATACACAAGTTCAGAGTCTTTTTTTTAACAAACATGTTTTGCTTGATCAGCTATTTACATATTTCTGGATGCACAGATAGGCAAAAAGCCTTTTACAAATACCATAACATTCCATGCATAGGTTGCATCTGAGAGGGGCTGGGCTCGTTCTACAAGAGCAGAATATCTTATTGTCTAACTAATAGGTGTGGTGTTGCAGCGTCTGGGACAGAGGCCAGAGTGACACAGCCCGTGTGTATTTTCAGTAAGGTTTTACTTTGTTGACATCTGATTAGGAGCTATGTGCTTACTCACATCATACCCATCTGACTGCACTGAGCAAACAGTAAAATTGCTGTTGGTTTTTGTTGCCTTTTACAAGACCTGTCTATATCTCTCCTTCCAAGGGTAATTTATTGCCCCAGTGCTTAAAAAGGACCAGTCAATACAGCAGATTTGCATAAGAAACAAATGCATTATAAAAAGACAATGCAATAGCACTTAGGGTAGATTTATCAAATGTTGAGTGGACATGATACGCATACGCTGTCGGCATTTATCATTGCACAAGCATTTCTTGTGAACTTATGCATTTCCGCCCCTGCACATTCGCGGGCCAATCGGTCGCTGGCAGGGTGTGTCAATCATCACGATCGTATCCAATCGGGATGATTTCAGTCCGCCATATGAGTTAATGAGCAGTGGTCTTGTGACCACTGCTGTTTCTTAACTTTTGTTTCCGGCAAACCGGAAGGTTCGCGCGGAAACAGCAGCATTCGCTGCATAATAAATCTATCCCCTAGTCCGAACTTCAAATGAGTAGTAGATTTTTTTCTGAAAAATTCAAAGTTATGTCTATTTCCTTTCCCCTTGTACCATGTGACAGTCTTCAGCCAATCACAAATGCATATAGTTATATTCTGTGAATTCTTGCACATGCTCAGTAGGATCCGGTGATTCAAAAAGTGTAAATATAAAAAGACTGTGCACATTTTGTTAATGGAAGTAAATTGGAAAGTTGTTTAAAATTGCTGCTCTATCTGAATAACGAAAGTTTAATTTTGACTTGAGTGTCCCTTTAAAGGGAAAGTAAATTAAAAGATAAACATTTATTACTTCCAATTTATGTCTCAAATTTGCTTTGTTTTCTTGTTATTATTGGCTGAACAATGCACTAAAGGGAGCTAGTTGCTGATTGGTGGCTGCACAAATATACCGTTTGTCATTGGCTTACCAAATATGTTCAGCTAGCTCACAGTAGTACTATGCTGCCCCTTCAACAAACTATACTAAAAGAATGAAGCAAATTTGATAATAGAACAAAATTGGAAAGTTGTTTAAAATTGCTTTCTCTGAATCATATCAGTTTCATTTTACTGTCCCTTTAAACAGTTTTTTCCTCTTTATATAATGTCTAATATGATCAAATGCTTACACTGAGCAGACAGGAAGGGTTAAACATATATGCAATATTTAGTATTGTGTACTGTTTTGCTTATCTGATCACATCAAGGAACACTAAATAATGTTTCCTAGTGTGCCCTTTTTCTCATCTCTAACCATGCCACATAATATGCTATGACAGAAACAAATAGACATATGCAACCCAGAAAATATTGTTTCGGACAAAATTTTCGTTACGAATATTCAGGGAAATTCGTTTCACTTGTAGCTACAAAACTTACCTCAATGTGCTCTCCAGAGCATAAAGAGCTCGTTAAAGGGATACTAAATCTAAAATTTTCGTTTATGATTCAGATAGAGCATGCAATTTTAAGCAACTTTGTAATTGACTCCTATTATCAAATTGTCTTTGTTCTCTTGCTATCTTTAGTTAAAAAGCAGGAATGTAAAAGCTTAGGAGCTGGCCCATTTTTGGATCAGAACCTGGGTTATACTTGCTTATTGGTTGGCTGAATGTAGTCATTAATAAGCAAGCACTATCCAGGGTGCTGAACCTACAATGGGCAGGCTACTAAGCTTTACATTCCTGCTTTTTAACTAAAGATGGCAAGAGAACGAAGAAAAATTGATAATTGGAGTAAATTACAAAGTTGCTTAAAATTGCTTGCTCTATCTGAATCATGGAATTTGGGTTTAGTGTTTCTTTAAGGCAGTGGTTCCCAACCTTTTTTCTCTCCCGTCCCCCTTGATTAGGCTTTTCATTTATGATTTTCATTTATGAGTACCCCCTCTCGTCATTACTCCCTCCCACCCCTCAAAACAGTTGTTTTTTTTTAAATTTAAACTATTAGCGTATTGTCAGGTATTAATAAACTATTTATTATCAGGGTATTGTCAGGTATTAATAAAACTATTTATTATCAGGGTATTGTCAGGTGTTAATAAACTATTTATTATCAGCGTATTGTCAGGTGTTAATAAACTATTTATTATCAGCGTATTGTCAGGTATTAATAAACTATTTATTATCAGGGTATTGTCAGGTATTAATAAACTATTTATTATCAGGGTATTGTCAGGTGTTAATAAACTATTTATTATCAGGGTATTGTCAGGTATTAATAAACTATTTATTATCAGCGTATTGTCAGGTATTAATAAACTATTTATTATCAGCGTATTGTCAGGTATTAATAAACTATTTATTATCAGGGTATTGTCAGGTATTAATAAACTATTTATTATCAGCGTATTGTCAGGTATTAATAAACTATTTATTATCAGGGCATTGTCAGGTATTAATAAACTATTTATTATCAGGGTATTGTCAGGTGTTAATAAACTATTTATTATCAGGGTATTGTCAGGTATTAATAAACTATTTATTATCAGCGTATTGTCAGGTATTAATAAACTATTTATTATCAGGGTATTGTCAGGTGTTAATAAACTATTTATTATCAGGGTATTGTCAGGTGTTAATAAACTATTTATTATCAGGGTATTGTCAGGTGTTAATAAACTATTTATTATCAGGGTATTGTCAGGTATTAATAAACTATTTATTATCAGCGTATTGTCAGGTATTAATAAACTATTTATTATCAGCGTATTGTCAGGTATTAATAAACTATTTATTATCAGGGTATTGTCAGGTATTAATAAACTATTTATTATCAGCGTATTGTCAGGTATTAATAAACTATTTATTATCAGCGTATTGTCAGGTATTAATAAACTATTTATTATCAGGGTATTGTCAGGTATTAATAAACTATTTATTATCAGCGTATTGTCAGGTATTAATAAACTATTTATTATCAGCGTATTGTCAGGTATTAATAAACTATTTATTATCAGCGTATTGTCAGGTATTAATAAACTATTTATTATCAGGGTATTGTCAGGTATTAATAAACTATTTATTATCAGGGTATTGTCAGGTATTAATAAACTATTTATTATCAGGGTATTGTCAGGTATTAATAAACTATTTATTATCAGCGTATTGTCAGGTATTAATAAACTATTTATTATCAGGGTAAACCCAGATAATAGTTTATTAATACCTGACAATACCCTGATAATAGTTGATTAATAACTGACATTACCCTGATAATCAATAGTTTAAGGTAAGCTTACCTGAATGACATACAACTGTACATGTATTAACAGAATTAAAGCTTAGATCTCATTCTCAGGGGGGGGGGGCCCTGCTGTGTGGCTGGCGCCCCTGGCAGCTGCCTGGTTGCCCCTAAACACGGCCCGGGAGATGGGAGTCCAAGTGTAATGATCTTAAAAATAAAAATTTAAATTTGTGAGATCAGATGGATATTAAAGGGACAGTATACTGTAAAATAGTTTTTCCCTTAATGTGTTTACAATTGCTTTTTTTCACCAACTGCAGAGTAAAAAATGTATGAAAATTAGCTTTTTAAGGCTTATTTGTGTATATTAAAGCTCTGATTTTGTGTTTTGAAGCCACAACCTAATAAAAACAGAATTTATGCTTACCTGATAAATTACTTTCTCCAACGGTGTGTCCGGTCCACGGCGTCATCCTTACTTGTGGGATATTCTCTTCCCCAACAGGAAATGGCAAAGAGCCCAGCAAAGCTGGTCACATGATCCCCCCTAGGCTCCGCCTTCCCCAGTCATTCGACCGACGTAAAGGAGGAATATGCATAGGAGAAATCATATGATACCGTGGTGACTGTAGTTAGAGAAAATAATTCATCAGACCTGATTAAAAAACCAGGGCGGGCCGTGGACCGGACACACCGTTGGAGAAAGTAATTTATCAGGTAAGCATAAATTCTGTTTTCTCCAACATAGGTGTGTCCGGTCCACGGCGTCATCCTTACTTGTGGGAACCAATACCAAAGCTTTAGGACACGGATGATGGGAGGGAGCAAATCAGGTCGCCTAGATGGAAGGCACCACGGCTTGCAAAACCTTTCTCCCAAAAATAGCCTCAGATGAAGCAAAAGTATCAAATTTGTAGAATTTGGTAAAAGTGTGCAGTGAAGACCAAGTCGCTGCCTTACATATCTGGTCAACAGAAGCCTCGTTCTTGAAGGCCCATGTGGAAGCCACAGCCCTAGTGGAGTGAGCTGTGATTCTTTCAGGAGGCTGCCGTCCGGCAGTCTCATAAGCCAATCGGATGATGCTTTTAAGCCAGAAAGAGAGAGAGGTAGAAGTTGCTTTTTGACCTCTCCTTTTACCAGAGTAAACAACAAACAAGGAAGATGTTTGTCTGAAATCCTTTGTAGCTTCTAAGTAGAATTTTAGAGCACGAACTACATCCAAATTGTGCAATAAACGTTCCTTCTTTGACACTGGATTTGGACACAAAGAAGGTACAACTATCTCCTGGTTAATATTTTTGTTAGAAACAACTTTCGGAAGAAAACCAGGTTTAGTACGCAAAACCACCTTATCTGCATGGAACACCAGATATGGAGGAGAACACTGCAGAGCAGATAACTCTGAAACTCTTCTTGCAGAAGAAATTGCAACCAAAAACAAAACTTTCCAAGATAATAACTTTATATCAACGGAATGTAGGGCTTCAAACGGAACCCCCTGAAGAACTGAAAGAACTAAATTGAGACTCCAGGGAGGAGTCAAAGGTTTGTAAACAGGCTTGATTCTAACCAGAGCCTGAACAAAAGCTTGAACATCTGGCACAGCCGCCAGCTTTTTGTGAAGTAAAACAGATAAAGCAGAAATCTGTCCCTTCAAAGAACTTGCAGATAATCCTTTCTCCAAACCCTCTTGAAGAAAGGATAGAATCTTAGGAATTTTTATCTTGTTCCATGAGAATCCTTTAGATTCACACCAACAGATATATTTTTTCCATATTTTATGGTAGATTTTTCTAGTTACAGGCTTTCTAGCCTGAACAAGAGTATCAATGACAGAGTCTGAGAACCCTTGCTTTGATAAAATCAAGCGTTCAATCTCCAAGCAGTCAGTTGGAGTGAGGCCAGATTCGGATGTTGGAACGGACCTTGAACAAGAAGGTCCTGTCTCAAAGGTAGCTTCCATGGTGGAACCGATGACATATTCACCAGGTCTGCATACCAAGTCCTGCGTGGCCACGCAGGAGCTATCAAGATCACCGATACCCTCTCCTGTTTGATCCTGGCTACCAGCCTGGGAATGAGAGGAAACGGTGGGAACACATAAGCTAGGTTGAAGGTCCAAGGTGCTACTAGTGCATCCACTAGAGCCGCCTTGGGATCCCTGGATCTGGACCCGTAGCAAGGAACCTTGAAGTTCTGACGAGACGCCATCAGATCCATGTCTGGAATGCCCCACAATTGAATTAATTGGGCAACAATTTCCGGATGGAGTTCCCACTCCCCCGGATGAAATGTCTGACGACTCAGAAAATCCGCTTCCCAATTTTCCACTCCTGGGATGTGGATTGCAGACAAGTGGCAGGAGTGATTCTCCGCCCATTGAATTATTTTGGTCACTTCTTCCATCGCCAGGGAACTCCTTGTTCCCCCCTGATGGTTGATATACGCAACAGTCGTCATGTTGTCTGATTGAAACCTTATGAATTTGGCCTTTGCAAGCTGAGGCCAAGCCTTGAGAGCATTGAATATCGCTCTCAGTTCCAGAATGTTTATCGGCAGAAGAGATTCTTCCCGAGACCAAAGACCCTGAGCTTTCAGGGGTTCCCAGACCACGCCCCAGCCCACCAGACTGGCGTCGGTCGTGACAATGACCCACTCTGGTCTGCGGAAGCTCATCCCTTGTGACAGGTTGTCCTGGGTCAGCCACCAACAGAGTGAATCTCTGGTCCTCTGATCTACTTGGATCGTCGGAGACAAGTCTGTATAATCCCCATTCCACTGTCTGAGCATGCACATTTGTAATGGTCTTAGATGAATTCGCGCAAAAGGAACTATGTCCATTGCCGCAACCATCAAACCTATTACTTCCATGCACTGCGCTATGGAAGGAAGAAGAACAGAATGAAGTACTTGACAAGAGCTTAGAAGTTTTGATTTTCTGGCCTCTGTCAGAAAAATCTTCATTTCTAAGGAGTCTATTATTGTTCCCAAGAAGGGAACTCTTGTTGACGGAGAAAGAGAACTTTTTTCTACGTTCACTTTCCACCCGTGAGATCTGAGAAAGGCTAGGACAATGTCCGTATGAGCCTTTGCTTGTGGCAGAGACGACGCTTGAATCAGTATGTCGTCCAAGTAAGGTACTACTGCAATGCCCCTTGGCCTTAGCACCGCTAGAAGGGACCCTAGTACCTTTGTGAAAATTCTTGGAGCAGTGGCTAATCCGAATGGAAGTGCCACAAACTGGTAATGCTTGTCCAGAAAGGCGAACCTTAGGAACCGATGATGTTCCTTGTGGATAGGAATATGTAGATACGCATCCTTTAAATCCACCGTGGTCATGAATTGACCTTCCTGGATGGTAGGAAGAATTGTTCGAATGGTTTCCATTTTGAACGATGGAACCCTGAGAAATTTGTTTAAGATCTTGAGATCTAAGATTGGTCTGAATGTTCCCTCTTTTTTGGGAACTATGAACAGATTGGAGTAGAATCCCATCCCTTGTTCTCTTAATGGAACAGGATGAATCACTCCCATTTTTAACAGGTCTTCTACACAATGTAAGAATGCCTGTCTTTTTATGTGGTCTGAAGACAATTGAGACCTGTGGAACCTTCCCCTTGGGGGTAGCTCCTTGAATTCCAGAAGATAACCTTGGGAGACTATTTCTAGGGCCCAAGGATCCAGAACATCTCTTGCCCATGCCTGAGCGAAGAGAGAAAGTCTGCCCCCCACCAGATCCGGTCCCGGATCGGGGGCCAACATCTCATGCTGTCTTGGTAGCAGTGGCAGGTTTCTTGGCCTGCTTACCTTTGTTCCAGCCTTGCATTGGCCTCCAGGCTGGCTTGGTTTGAGACGTATTACCCTCTTGCTTAGAGGATGTAGAACTTGAGGCTGGTCCGTTTCTGCGAAAGGGACGAAAATTAGGTTTATTTTTAGCCTTGAAAGACCTATCCTGAGGAAGGGCGTGGCCCTTTCCCCCAGTGATATCTGAAATAATCTCTTTCAAGTCAGGGCCAAACAGCGTTTTCCCCTTGAAAGGAATGTTAAGCAATTTGTTCTTGGATGACGCATCCGCTGACCAAGACTTTAGCCAAAGCGCTCTGCGCGCCACAATAGCAAACCCTGAATTTTTCGCCGCTAATCTAGCTAATTGCAAGGTAGCGTCTAAAGTAAAAGAGTTAGCCAATTTAAGAGCATGAATTCTGTCCATAATCTCCTCATAAGAGGTATCTTTATCTAGCGACTTTTCTAGTTCATCAAACCAGAAACACGCTGCTGTAGTAACAGGAACAATGCATGAAATTGGCTGTAGAAGGTAACCTTGCTGAACAAACATCTTTTTAAGCAAACCTTCTAACTTTTTATCCATAGGATCTTTGAAAGCACAACTATCTTCTATAGGGATAGTAGTGCGTTTGTTTAGAGTAGAGACCGCCCCCTCGACCTTAGGGACTGTCTGCCATAAGTCCTTTCTGGGGTCGACTATAGGAAACAATTTCTTAAATATAGGGGGAGGGACAAAAGGTATGCCGGGCCTTTCCCATTCTTTGTTTACAATATCCGCCACCCGCTTGGGTATAGGAAAAGCTTCGGGGGGCACCGGGACCTCTAGGAACTTGTCCATCTTACATAATTTCTCTGGGATGACCAAATTGTCACAATCATCCAGAGTAGATAACACCTCCTTAAGCAGAGCGCGGAGATGTTCCAATTTAAATTTGAATGTAATAACATCAGGTTCAGCTTGTTGAGAAATTTTTCCTGAATCTGAAATTTCTCCCTCAGACAAAACCTCCCTGGCCCCTTCAGACTGGTGTAAGGGCATGTCAGAACCATTATCATCAGCGCCCTCATGCTCTTCAGTATCTAAAACAGAGCAGTCGCGCTTTCGCTGATAAGTGGGCATTTTGGCTAAAATGTTTTTAATAGAATTATCCATTACAGCCGTTAATTGTTGCATAGTAAGAAAAATTGGCGCACTAGATGTACTAGGGGCCTCTTGTGTGGGCAAGACTGGTGTAGACACAGAAGGGGATGATGCAGTACCATGCTTACTCCCCTCACTTGAGGAATCATCTTGGGCATCATTATCTCTAAATTGTTTGTCACATGCATCACATCTATTTAAATGAGAAGGAACCTTGGCTTCCTCACATACAGAACATAGTCTATCTGATGGTTCAGACATGTTAAACAGGCATAAACTTTATAACAAAGTACAAAAAACGTTTTAAAATAAAACCGTTACTGTCACTTTAAATTTTAAACTGAACACACTTTATTACTGAATATGCGAAAAAGTATGAAGGAATTGTTCAAAATTCACCAAAATTTCACCACAGTGTCTTAAAGCCTTAAAAGTATTGCACACCAAATTTGAAAGCTTTAACTCTTAAAATAACGGAACCGGAGCCGTTTTTGTATTTAACCCCTATACAGTCCCTGGTATCTGCTTTGCTGAGACCCAACCAAGCCCAGAGGGGAATACGATACCAAATGACGCCTTCAGCAAACTTTTTCTGTGTATCAGAGCTCCTCACACATGCATCTGCATGCCTTGCTTCCCAAAAACAACTGCGCATTAGTGGCGCGAAACTGAGGCTCTGCCTATGATTAGAGAAGGACTCCAGTGAAAAAGGCGTCCAATACAGTGCCTGCCGTTTTTTTAACAAAATTCCCAAGATTAAAATAACTCCTCAAGGCAATAAACTATTAAACAAGCTTATAAAATAATCGTTTTAGCCCAGAAAAATGTCTACCAGTCTTTAAAGCCCTTGTGAAGCCCTTTATATCTTATTAATAAAATGGCTTACCGGATCCCATAGGGAAAATGACAGCTTCCAGCATTACCAAGTCTTGTTAGAAATGTGTCATACTTCAAGCAGCAAAAGTCTGCACACTGTTCCCCCCAACTGAAGTTACTTCATCTCAACAGTCCTATGTGGAAACAGCCATCGATTTTAGTAACGGTTGCTAAAATCATCTTCCTCTTACAAACAGAAATCTTCATCTATTTTCTGTTTCAGAGTAAATAGTACATACCAGCACTATTTTAAAATAACAAACTCTTGATTGAAGAATAAAACTACATTTAAACACCAAAAAACTCTTAACCATCTCCGTGGAGATGTTGCCTGTGCAACGGCAAAGAGAATGACTGGGGAAGGCGGAGCCTAGGGGGGATCATGTGACCAGCTTTGCTGGGCTCTTTGCCATTTCCTGTTGGGGAAGAGAATATCCCACAAGTAAGGATGACGCCGTGGACCGGACACACCTATGTTGGAGAAATGGGTTGAGCTTGTAGGTATAATCAGATCTCATTACCTTATCACATTGTGTACATATACCTGCTTCTTTATCTTATATCTGTCCTTAAAACAATCACCAATACTTTGAGAGAACAATGGAAAATCAACATTTTATTACCTTATCTCTGCTATATCGCACTGGGAGTGTAATTTCTTCTGCTGGCTGTGTTTACAAAGCTTATCTATAGCTGGTACGCGCGGCCACAAACTTTCAGAATAGGTGGGGATACCACATGCTAAATCAACAATTTCAAATGCCAATATAAGGGTAAAGGAGCTACTTGTAAACAATTTAATACACTCCAGCAGGTAAAGTGGATCAATGGGAACAAATTAAAGGGGAGAAAATTTTTGAGTAAACTGTCCCTTTAACCACCCAGCCACTATAGACGTTTTTAGTTGGAAGTGAAGCAATCTGAATCAAACAAGCACTAGAAGCAGTACTTTACTTACCGGCACTGACTATAACTTATTTGGGGATGCAGACCCGTCTCGCCTGTGTGAGTCGCAACCTTCACAGCTCTACCACATGTGTACACACAGCTATGCTGCTGCAGTGCCGCTTCTAACTGCGCACTTGCAGTCAAAATTTTGTGCACAGGGGTGGCTGGAGCAGGAGCCTAAGCTGTCTGGTGACACAGGGTGATCATTAATATGTGGACCGGAGTCATCCACACCCGGTCCACATATTTCAGGTGCAGGGGCTCCCATCTGCCTATATGCCAGGCCAGGACTTCACTAGTCACTTTCCGGCTGAGCGTTCCTTCCTTCCACGATGGTTATTAGTTGATGACCCATTGAGAGTGCCCCCCCCCCCACATCTTCCACCATTACCAACAATATTTTTGCATACCCCCAACAGGTCCGCCGCGTACCCCTACCACAGGTTGGGAACCGCTGCTTTAAGGTATTAAACCCTTAAAAAAAAAATAATAAAGTAAACGAATAAATGCTGGCAATTGTCATCAGTATTTTTTCGTTGTCTTTAATTTTCGTTGGTGTATTCTTTGGATATTGGTTTTCTTAAAACTAAATGAAAATCCTATTTTTGTGACAAATGTGCATTCGTCTGGAAACAAATGCACATCTATACTATACACCTTCATTCTTCATTAGTTTTTCAGTATCAGAGTAAAAATATTTATTAATCACTATATATTTTCAGTAATGTTATATATGAACATTTAAACAAATGAATCAAATAGTTAGCTCCAGATAGGGTTACCACCTCGGCCATGTTTTCCTAGACACTTATGAGTTACACATGGTGCAGGGAGGAACATGAATAGTGCTGTCCAGGGTCACTATTTGTGTGCTGTCCAGGTGCGCAGTGCATGTTTCTCCCTACAAACCCTGCAGCATGTGTAACTTATAAGTGTCTAGGAAAACATGGCCGAGGTGGCAAACCTATCTCCAGAGGCGCAGAGACGATCAGGGGTGACATGGGTGCATAACCGCCAATAGTCATTCACACGCAAAATTGGAAATCTTTGAATAACATTATTGGTAAAGGGGGCAAAAAAATAAAGTATGTTGCAAAGTTTTCGGCAACATTTAATATTACAATCTCAGTGTGTTTTATATCCCTTTAAGGATAAGGTTGTTACACATTTTTGAGCCTTCAAATTATTTGCACAATTTAATTTCTCTTTTTCGTAGTGTGATTTTTCTGATCCATAGTGAGAAGAAGAGACTCTAAATAGTGTGTCACATGGTTCCATATTATGACTTGGCAGCCTTGCAAAAGTTAAAAAATATAGTACTAGAGTGCTAAGGTTAACAAAATAACCTGAAATAAAAGCTAGATGAAGAGAAAATATCTGCCCACAGAACTTGCAGCCTACTAATGTCTGTCACACAGGTCATGAAGTGGATCAGTCAGGTCTCATCCAGACTAAGAAGACAACTCTATTCTGAGTAAGAGATTTGTACAGATAACCCCAAAAGTATGCTTAGGTCTGTATGACTCTCAACAACAGATATTACACTAAACCCCTCTAGGAAAAGGGGGACACATTTTCAATGTCACACTTATGGGCAGTAATGGTTGCAAAAATTAAATTTGAGGACTGAGTTAAAGAGTCCTGTGGGCGGAGCTGCATAATCTGGGCGTGGCTAAATTGTTTGGGGTGTGGCTAGTCTGGAAGAGACAGCTGCAGGGGGAGGGGCAATATCTAAGCTCCACCTTAGCTCACTAACACAACATGGGTACAGATCAGGACCCCCCACTGGCAATAAATGCTACAAATTATTATTGTAAAAATGTTTATATATTATTGCAAACTTGCAAAAATAATCAGGTATAGTTTCATTTAAGAATGATGCAGGTATTTAACACCTTTATCATCTGTCCGTCTGACCACTTTCCCTAAGCTTATTATGAGCCATTGAGGCTTTTAGAGATTTTGAGTTTACAACTTCTGTTTCACAACCCTAGGAACTGTAATCGCTGAGTTGCCTCAGGGTAAATACATCTTGCAACAGTTTTTTTCTAGTCACTGCAAGACGTTACCTTGGGTTTTGCATTTCATAACCCTCTACAATCCTAAGAAAAAAATAAATAAAGCAAAAACATAACCTCATGTTTTCCTAATATGTCTACAGTTTACAAGACAGAAATAAAGATCATCCATAAATATAAAGAAACTCAAAGTTATACACAGCAGGGAAAGGGAAAATGACATTATTTATGTAATGTGTCTACTATTTTTTTTACTGACATATTTTAAAATTGACCTCTGTACTTACCCTGTATCACGTGACAGCCATCAGCCAATTACAGACTCATATACATATACCCTATGAACTTTTGCCCAGGATATGATGCCTCAGTAAGTGTGCATAGAAAAAGACTGTGCACAATAGACTTGTGCACGGCCGAAAAATTTGTTTAGTTTCGGATTGATTCGGATGTTTTCAAATTTCGGTTCGGATCGATTCGAATTCGGAAATATTTGATTGAATTTGTTTCGATTCGCTTCGGATTCATTAGGATTCGAATAAATTCGGCTGGATTCGGTTCGATTCGGAAATTCGGAATTTCGATATGTGTATTAGACTAGTATTATGTACTTTATATTAGGTGTAACCCATAGCAGAGTCATATAACTTAAAATACTGTACAATACAAGTGTAATCCATGGCTATCCGAATGTAACGAATAAATCCGAACTAATTCAGATTTATTCAGTAGATTCGGTACTACCGTAATTCGGAAATTCGAATCGAACTGAATGTCCGAATTTAACAAATTCGTCCGAATTTAGATTCGGAACGAATCGAAATGCACGTCTAGTGCACAATTTGATATTGGAAGTTAATTGGAACATCTCTTAAAATTGCATGCTCTGTCTGAATCATCAAAGCTTAGTTTTGAGTTTAGTGACCCTATAAACAGGTTTGTGATATATACAGGGCTCCTAATCATACTGTAGTACATACATAACATAAGGTCAATTTCATACTATAGACAATAATGTGTGCAGGTTAGCGGTCTACAATCACTGCTATACTTTCCTTTGCAGTCCATTCTCCTTGGCTGACTTCAATTCGGATTAAATCCCTTTGCAGCAAAACACAAAACTCTATAGCTAAAAGGCAGCTGTGTATATTTATAACAAAGTGTACAATCATTTTATTTTTAATATTGATAACAATAAGCATCCGGCTCTTGAAGATTACTGAAACTGACAAGCTAACAGAGGTGGTATTAACGTCGCTAAGGGCAACCATTTCCCCAGCTAGCATGTCAGTCTGCGTTCACTGAGTTCCCCTGCTGTTACGTGCACGCTCCCATGTCTGATCCGCAAGCAAATACTGATTGGACAAGCAAAGGAAGAAACAATTTTGGGGGCGTTTTTGAACAGCTCGTCGTGAAACTATTTTTCCAACTTTTAAGTTGGTTTTACAATATAAAAAATACTACTTTTACAAAAAAAAAAAAAATTATAACAAAATATTTAAACATATGTAAATTCGGGTGGTTTATTATGGATCTTTAAACAATAATATGTATTATTGTTTAACTGTGTTTTTAATAAAAAATCATTTACATTCCGATTTTCTTTGTATTTTTAAATAGATATTTCTATATACATCTCGACACTTGCAGGGACTACCCAATTTTATTGAATTCCACGAGGGTTACCCCTATGAGTGTTCGCGTGGAAAAACCTTGTCTAGACTTGCAAACTTTATAGAATCAGACCTATGGAAGAAGTTTACTTTCAATTTGTAAATCTGTTAACGTGGCACTTAAGGGACACTAAACCCAATTTTTTTTTCTTTCATGATTCAGATACAGCATGTGATTTTAACCAACTTTCTAATTTATTCCTATTATCAATTATTCTTTGTGCTCACGCATGTGAAGTTATTTAAGAGTCAGCACTAATTGCCTGAAATGCAAGTCTGTCAAATGATCTGAGATAAGGAGGCAGTCTGCAAAGGCTTAGATACAAGGTAATCACAGAGGTAAAATGTATATTAGTATAACAGGGTTGGTTATGCAAAACTGGGGAATGGGTAATAAAGGGATTATCTATCTTTTTGTGTTTACTGTCCCTTTTATAACAACCATGGGTTCATACTGAGTACATTCCTAAGCTATGATAAAATAGTACAGCCATTATAATGTAACGTATAGCATGTTTAATAGCATAGCAATATTTTCAGTAACTCACAAGGCTTTGTATTTCCATATAATCACCACCACCCCCCTTTCCAAATCATGCAGCTTATTAACCACATCCTCTTTCTCAACTTGAGCAAAAGTCACTGATAATGTTTATGATAAACAGGAAATAACACTTCTGTACCTGTTAAACTTTATGTCAAACAAACAACCAGATGCAAATTCATGTCAATACTTCCTACAAAAAAACTTCCTACAATTGAGAACATTTATGCTTCTGTGGGTCTGATACTAGGGACTGTTGATGTTTCTACACAAGCAGATGGTCTAACCATACAAGTAAAGTCATTCTTAGTGCACAGATTTTTAAAAGATCCAAGTTTTTTTTTGCTGTTGCCACATTTAGAGGAAGCCAATAAGCTCCCTGTCCTGTTGTGTCCCGCCCCCGCAGTACCATGAGCAAGTCAGGAAAGCGGTAAAATAACAAAACACACATCTATAATTAAAAGTATAGGATTTTTAAATATAGCACTATACACTATGCAACGCAGTAATAAACTTAAAGGGACAGTCTAGTCTAAATGAAACTTTCATGATTCAGATAGGGCATGTCATTTTAAACAACTCTCCAATTTACTTTTATCATCAATTTTGCTTTGTTATCTTGGTATTAGTTGAAAGCTAAACCTAGGTAGGCTGATACGCCAATTTCTTAGCCCTTGAAGGCTGCCTCTTATCTGAATGCATTTTGACAACTAGAGGGTGTTAGTTCATGTGTGCCACATAAACATTGTGCTCACGCCTGTGGAGTTACCTAGGAGTTAGCACTGATTGACTAAAATGCTAGTCTGTCAAAAGCACAGAGATGAGGGGACAGTTTAGATACAAGGTAATCACTATATCTCTATACTGATATATATAGAGCCCCATCGCAACTATGCTTTGAAGGAGGAAAGATAAGTACTGTCTTATATTCATACAAACTTTGTATCGGTTTTTGACCTAGTGTGCAGCAGGTTCTGTTGCGGCCTTTCACCTACCGATACCTTCTGTGAATTACCACTATATGGTTTCCAATAGCCATTTTCTATACTCACAGTGGGAACATGGACTGTTAAGTTGTTGTTATTATGTTTATTTGCAGTATGTAATGCTGTTAGCCTGACATTTTGGATATATCTGTGTCTTGTATTTTGACATTGTGTACATTTCTTCACATATATTATCCTATAGTTTGTATCATCTTTAGCTTGCATACGTATGCATAGGGAATTAGATATTTTGTCAGCTTTATGTTACCTTTTGTTTTATTTTAAATTGTTAGATGTTGCTCCAACTACCGCAGCCCGGTGTAACAGACTAATCACTGAATGTGAAGTGGGAAAGTTAAATAAAGAAATTGGATTTTTTCAAAATAATATTTCGTGTGCTTTTGTTTAATCCCTTACTTTTTTGGGACATTCACATATGTCCTAATTATTTCTTCCTTATTTTGTTGTTTCATATTATTATTCAAGGGTAGCACCGAATATTTATATACAGCAATATTTTCTACTCTCTCTGTTTTAAAACTTTTTTTGCATACTTATATCAATGTAGACCAATACAGAATATGTTATTCATTTGTATCACTATCTATCCTTCAACTTCAATGTAAGAGAAATTTAATGGAGACAAGTAATTGCCATTTCTACATCAAATATAATATATTTATCATAGAAAATAAATTTATTTTACACACAGGGCTCAAAATTTAAAGTCCTAAACTATTAGCCAGCACAAAATGTTACTCACCACTTCTAATCCCACCCACACCATCCCACCCACCACCACCCACAACTTCACACCCTGTTTGCGGATGTTAAGCCATTGTGAAACATTTTGTAATACTGTTTTTATTTTATACCATAGCAAATTCAATAATGCTACATACAGTAACACATTTAATACAAATAATTTCATAGCAGCTAGAAACCTCAAAATGAGGTTCTAGAGAAGACCACAGCTGGATAGAAAAAGGAAGTTGTTGATCAGAGAGAGTGCAGAGAGGGCTGACAGTCATGGAAGGTCATAGAAGACCTGTAAATCTTTTTCATTCTAATAATTATTAGACATGTGCGTTTCGTTTCGGCCCAATTTTGTTTTTGGCCGATTCGAGATTCAAATGCATCCGGATTTCCGAATCGGCACCATAACTAAAATCCCGAAAAAAATCTGAAAATGAATAAATCAGTTTCCGAATTTTCTGATCCATTATTCATATTCGGAATTTTTCATTGTTCTAATCTAAACCGCAGTTCCCCGACACCAACTAAAAAGCTAAATAAAGCTAATAACCCCTAAACCGCCGTTCCCTGGCACCAACTAAATAACTAAATAAAGCTATTAACCCCTACACCAACGTTTCCCGACATCGCTAACACTAACTAAAAACTATCAACCCCTAAACCGCAGTTCCCTGACATCGCGGACACTAACTAAACCTATTAACCCCTAAACCGCAGTTCCCAGACATCGTCGACACTAACAAAATCTATTAACCCCTAAACCGCCGTCCCCAAACATCGCCAACACTAACTAAACCTATTAACCCTTAAACCGCAATTCTCCAACGTCGTCGACACTGACTGAAACACTAACTAAACCTATTAACCCCTAAACCGCAGTTCCCCGACATTGCCAACACTAACTAAACCTATTAACCCCTAAACCGCCATTCCCAAACATCGCAGACACTAGCTAAACCTATTTACTCCTAAACCGCCGTTCCCAAACATCGCCAACACTAACTAAACCTATTAACCCCTAAACTGCCGGCCCCCACATTGCAACAACCTAAATTAAACTATTAACCCCTAAACCCAACACCCCCTAACTTTAACATAATTAAAATAGACCTAAATTAAAGTTACAATTATTAACTACCTATTTAAAAATAAATACAAACTAACTTGTGAAATAAAAATAAAACCTTAGCTAGCTACAATATAACTATTTACTAACTACCTAGTTAAAATAAATACAAACTTACCTGTGAAATTAAAATAAAACCTAAGCCTACACTAATAAAACCTAACATTACTAAAAATTAAAAACCTATCATTAGTAAAAATAAAAAAACCTAAGATTACAAAAAATTAAAACTACCATTACAAAAAATAGCAAACAAAATTATCCCCCAAAAAATCTAAATTATTCCTATTCGAATACCCCGTTTTTAACCCCTTAATGACCACAGCACTTTTCCATTTTCTGTTCGTTTGGGACCAAGGCTATTTTTACATTTCTGCAGTGTTTGTGTTTAGCTGTAATTTTCCTCTTACTCATTTACTGTACCCACACATATTATATACCGTTTTTCTCGCCATTAAATTGACTTTCTAAAGATACCATTATTTTCATCATATCATATAATTTACTATAAAAAAAATTATAAAATATGATGACAACATGGAAAAAAACACACTTTTTCTAACCTTGACCCCCAAAATCTGTTACACATCTACAACCACCAAAAAACACCCATGCTAAATAGTTTCTAAATTTTGTCCTGAGTTTAGAAATACCCAATGTTTACTTGTTCTTTGCTTTTTTTGTAAGTTATAGGGCAATAAGTACAAGAAGCACTTTGCTATTTCCAAACCATTTTTTTTTTCAAAATTAGCGCTAGTTACATTAGAACACTAATATCTTTCAGGAATCCCTGAATAGCCATTGACATGTATATATATTTTTTTTAGTAGACATCCCAAAATATTGATCTAGGCCAATTTTGGTATATTTCATGCCACCATTTCACCGCCAAATGCGATCAAATACAAAAAATCGTTCACTTTTTCACAAATTTTTTCCACAAACTTTCGGGTTCTCACTGAAATTATTTACAAACAGCTTGTGCAATTATGGCATAAATGGTTGTAAATTCTTCTCTGGGATCCCCTTTGTTCAGAAATAGCAGACCTATATGGCTTTGGCGTTGCTTTTTCGTAATTAGAAGGCCGCTAAATGCCACTGTGAACCATACGTGTATTATGCCCAGCAGTGAAGGGGTTAATTAGGGAGCATGTAGGGAGCTTTTTGCGGTACTTTTAGCTTTAGTGTAGTGTAGTAGACAACCCCAAGTATTGATCTATGCCCATTTTGGTATATTTCATGCCACCATTTCACCGCCAAATGCGATCAAATTAAAAAAAACGTAAAATTTTTCACAATTTTAGGTTTCTCACTGAAATTATTTACAAACAGCTTGTGCAATTATGGCACAAATGGTTGTAAATGTTTCTCTGGGATCCCCTTTGTTCAGAAATAGCAGACATATATGACTTTGGCGTTGCTTTCTGGAAATTAGAAGGCCGCTAAATGCTGCTGCGCATCACACGTGTATTATGGCTAGCAGTGAAGGGGTTAATTAGGTAGTTTGTAGGGAGCTTGCAGGGTTAATTTTAGCTTTAGTGTAGAGATCAGCCTCCCACCTGACACATCAGACCCCCTGATCCCTCCCAAACAGCTCCCTTCCCTCCCCCACCCCAAAATTGTCCCTGCCATCTTAAGTACTGGCAGAAAGTCTGCCAGTACTAAAATAAAAGGTTTTTAAATCTTTTTTTTTATTTAAGCATATTTACATATGCCGTGGTGTAGCATGCCCCCTTAGCCCCCAACCTCCCTGATCCCCCCCAAAACAGCTCTCTAACCCTCCCCATCTGCCTTATTGGGGGCCATCTTGGGTACTGGCAGCTGTCTGCCAGTACCCAGTTTTCAAAAAAAAGTAGTTTTTTTTTTTTTTTCTGTAGTGTAGCTTCCCCCCCCCCCCCACAGACCAACCCCCACCACCTGCCTGATCATTTTTTTTTTTTTTACTTTTTTATCCTTTTTTTTTTAAATTTGTACTCCAACTTTTTCTGTAGTGTAGTGGTTCCCACCCGCTCCCTCCCCGTGCACGCGCCCGCCCCCACCCTCCAGTGCACGCGTGTGCGTCCGTGCACGCCCCGGCCATCCCCGCCCCTCTCCACATCACTGATCATCATCGATGGCCGCCACCCGCCTCCCACCCACCGATGTCCGGTGCAGAGAGGGCCACAGAGTGGCTCTCTCTGCATCGGATGGCCAAGGGATGTTATTGCAGGATGCCTCGATATCGAGGCATTACTGCAATAACCAGAAAGCGGCTGGAAGCGAGCAGGATCGCTTCCAGCCGCTTTAAACCCCTAATGTCGTACAGGGTACGTCGCTGGTCTTTTAAGACCAGGTTGTGTGCGACGTACCCTGTACGACATGCGTCGTTAAGGGGTTAAAAATAAAAAAAAAACTCCCCAAAATAAAAAAAAAACCCTAATCTATAATAAACTACCAAGGACCCTTAAAATGGCCTTTTGTAGGGCATTGCCCTAAAGTTAACAGCTCTTTTGCAAACATTTAAAACAAACACCCCCTAACATTACAAACCCCCACAAAATAAAAAAACCTAACTAAAAAAAAATCTACCCATTGCCCAGAAAAGGGCATTAATGGGCATTCAGCTCTTTTTCTGCCTATTAAAATAAAAAAAGCCCTATTCTAAAAAAAAAACACCCCAAAAAAACAAAAGAAAACCTAACACTAACCCCAAAATCTGTACTCACTGTTGCTGAAGTCCGGCGAATGATCTTCATCCAGGCAGCTCCATGTTCATCCATCGCGGGACCGGCATCTTCTTCATCCCTGCGGAGACGGAGCGGTCGATGCGCGGAGGTCCATTGGTCCGACGTGGAGGTCATCTTCATGCGATCGTCTGCCCCACATTGAGGATTCAATGCAAGGTACCCCTTTTATATTGGGGTACCATTCCATTCCTATTGGCTGAAAAATTTAAATCAGCCAATAGGAATGAGAGAAGCTTAAATCCTATTGGCTGATTTAAACAGCCAATAGGATTTAAGCAGCTCTCATTCCTATTAGAATAGGAATAATTTCTATTTTTTTGGATAATTTAGTTAGTAAATAGTTATATTGTAGCTAAATTAGGTTTTATTTTTATTTCACAGGTAAGTTTGTTTTTATTTTTAAACAGGTGGATAGTTAATAATTATAACTTTATTTTAGGTCTATTTTAATTATGTTAAAGTTAGGGGGTGTTAGGTTTAGGGGTTAAAATAGTTTAATTTAGGTTGTTGTGATGTGGCGGGCCGGCGGTTTAGGGGTTAATAGGTTTATTTAGTGTTTCCGTTAGTGTCGGCGATGTCGAGGAACTGCGGTTTAGGGGTTAATAAGTTTAGTTAGTGTCGGCGATGTTTGGGAACGGCGGTTTAGGAGTTAATAGGTTTAGGTAGTGTTTGGCGATGTGGGGGGGCGGCGGTTTAGGGGTTCAATAGCTTTATTTAGTGTTGGCGATGTGGGTGGCGGCAGTTTTAGATAATTTTGTTTCTGCAATCGCCGGCATATTAGTTATGTTTAGTTAAATAGTTTTTTCGGATCCTTTCGTTTTTTCAGATACATTCTTTATTCATATGCATTATTCTATTCTAAACTTCAGAATAGAATAATGCATATGAATAAAGAATGGATCAGAAAAAACAAACAGATCCGAAAAAACTATTTAACTTTTAATAGGAATAAAATATCCTTCCACTTTCGAGGCTATATAATATCCCTTTAGATAATAGTTTTAGCACATAGCCCAAAATGTGTGTTTGCCAGCGCTGCAATAGTAATGTACATTATGCAAATGCAATGTGCCAACTTGGCTACTTACAACATGCCACCAGACGTCAGACTCCACATTTAGTAACTAACTTTCAGTCGCCACCATTACATTTCCACTCGCCAATGGCTAGTGTGCTAATGGAAATTTTGAGTTCTGATATATATATATATATATATATATATACACACACACACTTCTGAAAACAGCATAATAAACTGCACCTAACATATTTGTACTAACAAAAATGAACCCGTACACCAGTACTTATTTTCCGAGTCCCAAGATAATCAGGGTCCATACACTCAAAGAGTGAGGAGATTTTCATTTGGATCAATCCAGGATCAACTCGTCTCCCAGTTAAAGGGACATGAAAACCAATTTTTTTTCTTTCACGATTCAGATAGAGCACGCAATTTTAAGCAGCTTTCTAATTTACTCCTATTATCAATTTTTCTTTGTTTTCTTGGTATCTCTATTTGAAAAGCAGGAATGAAAGCTTAGGAGCCGGCCAATTTTGGCTCAGAACCTGGGTAGCACTTGCTGATTGGTGGCTAAATGTCAAATGCAGCCTGGGTCCCATAGTCCCACTTAGTCTAGATGTAGTACCAGTCCTGGTTTCTTTCCATGACAGCATAGTGAGGAAGGCTCAGGAATGTGCATGTCTCTTGAGCACAATTTGGCAGCTGTGTTTGTAACTATGTTACCCATAAAGTGCTAAGCACAAATTCACACTTCTGTGAGCTCACGAGCATACGGTAGCAATTGGCACTTAGAAAATTAACCAGATACCCCAAATGTCCTTAAAAACAAAATTTATGCTTACCTGATAAATTTATTTCTCTTGTGGTGCATCCAGTCCACGGGTTCATCCATTGCTTGTGGGATATTCTCCTTCCCAACAGGAAGCTGCAAGAGGACACCCACAGCAGAGCTGTCTATATAGCTCCTCCCCTAACTGCCACCCCCAGTCATTCGACCGAAGACAAGCAAGAAAAAAAGGAGAAACTATAGGGTGCAGTGGTGACTGTAGTTTAAAAATAAAAAACACCTGCCTTAAAATGACAGGGCGGGCCGTGGACTGGATACACCACAAGAGAAATAAATTTATCAGGTAAGCATAAATTTTGTTTTCTCTTGTAAACGTGTATCCAGTCCACGGGTTCATCCATTACTTGTGGGATACCAATACCAAAGCTTTAGGACACGGATGAAGGGAGGGACAAGGCAGGAACTTAAACGGAAGGCACCACTGCCTGTAAGACCTTTCTCCCAAAAATAGCCTCCGAAGAAGCAAAAGTATCAAATTTATAAAATTTCGAAAAGGTATGAAGCGAAGACCAAGTCGCCGCCTTACAAATCTGTTCAACAGAGTCCTCATGTTTAAAAGCCCATGAGGAAGCTACTGCTCTAGGAGAATGAGCTGTAATTTTTTCAGGAGGCTGCTGGCCAGCAGTCTCATAAGCTAAACGTATTATACTTCTTAGCCAAAAAGAAAGAGAAGTTGCCGAAGCCTTTTGATCTCTCCTCTGTCCAGAGTAGACAACAAACAAAGCAGATGTTTGACGAAAATCCTTCGTAGCTTGTAAATAAAACTTTAAAGCACGAACCACATCAAGATTGTGTAATAGACGTTCCTTCTTTGAAGAAGGATTAGGACATAGTGAAGGAACAACAATCTCCTGATTGATATTCTTATTAGATACCACCTTAGGAAGAAACCCAGGTTTGGTACGTAACACTACCTTATCTGCATGGAAAATCAGATAAGGGGAATTACATTGTAAAGCAGATAACTCCAAAACTCTTCGAGCCGAGGAGATAGCTACTAAAAACAGAACTTTCCAAGATAGAAGCTTAATATCTATGGAATGCAAAGGTTCAAACGGAACCCCTTGAAGAACTTTAAGAACTAAATTTAAACTCCATGGCGGAGCAACAGGTTTAAACACAGGCTTGATTCTAACTAAAGCCTGACAAAACGCCTGAACGTCTGGAACCTCAGCCAGACGTTTGTGCAAAACAATAGACAGAGCAGAAATCTGTCCCTTTAAGGAACTAGCTGACAATCCCTTCTCCAATCCTTCTTGGAGAAAAGATAATATCCTAGGAATCCTGACCTTACTCCATGAGTAACCCTTGGATTCACACCAGTGAAGATATTTACACCATATCTTATGATAGATCTTCCTGGTGTCAGGCTTTTGAGCCTGAATTAAGGTATCAATGACCGATTCGGAAAAACCACGCTTTGATAGAATCAAGCGTTCAATCTCCAAGCAGTCAGACGTAGAGAAATTAGATTTGGATGTTTGAAGGGACCTTGAAGTAGAAGGTCCTGCCTTAGCAGCAGAGTCCATGGTGGAAAAGATAACATGTCCACCAGATCTGCATACCAAGTCCTGCGTGGCCACGCAGGGGCTATCAAGATCACTGAAGCTCTCTCCTGCTTGATCTTGGCAATCAGACGAGGGAGCAGAGGAAACGGTGGAAACACATAAGCCAGGCTGAAGGACCAGGGCGCTGCTAGAGCATCTATCAGCGCTGCCTTGGGATCCCTGGACCTGGACCCGTAACAAGGAAGCTTGGCGTTCTGATGAGATGCTATGAGATCCAGTTCTGGTTTGCCCCATAGTTGAATCAACTGGGCAAATACCTCCGGATGGAGCTCCCACTCCCCTGGATGAAAAGTCTGCCGACTTAGAAAATCCGCCTCCCAGTTCTCTACTCCTGGGATATGGATAGCTGAGAGATGGCAAGAGTGAACCTCTGCCCATAGAATTATCTTTGAAACCTCCAACATTGCCAGGGGGCTCCTTGTTCCCCCCTGATGGTTGATATAGGCTACAGTTGTGATGTTGTCCGACTGAAATCTGATGAACCTGACCGCAGCTAGCTGAGGCCAAGCCTGAAGAGCATTGAATATCGCTCTTAGTTCCAGAATGTTTATCGGAAGGAGGGCCTCCTCCTGAGTCCATGAACCCTGAGCCTTCAGGGAGTTCCAGACTGCACCCCAGCCCAGAAGGCTGGCATCTGTCGTTACTATAGTCCATTCTGGCCTGCGGAAACTCATTCCCTTGGACAGATGGACCCAAGATAGCCACCAGAGAAGAGAATCCCTGGTCTCTTGATCCAGATTTAGTAGAGGGGACAAATATGTGTAATCCCCATTCCACTGATTGAGCATGCAAAGTTGCAGTGGTCTGAGATGTAGGCGGGCAAACGGAACTATGTCCATTGCCGCTACCATTAATCCGATTACCTCCATATACTGAGCCACTGACGGATGGGAAGTGGAATAAAGAGTACGGCAGGAAGTTAGAATTTTTGAAAACCTGACCTCTGTCAGATAAATCTTCATTTCTACTGAGTCTATCAGAGTTCCTAGGAAGGAAACTCTTGTGAGAGGGGAGAGAGAACTCTTTCCTTCGTTCACCTTCCACCCGTGAGACCTCAGGAATGCCAGAACAATGTCCATATGGGACCTGGTGATTTGAAAAGTCAAAGCCTGTATCAGGATGTCATCTAGGTAAGGGGCCACTGCTATACCCCGCGGCCTTAGAACTGCCAGAAGGGACCCTAGAACCTTCGTAAAGATTCTTGGTGCCGTGGCTAACCCGAAGGGAAGAGCCACAAACTGGTAATGCCTGTCTAGGAAGGCGAACCTGAGAAACTGATGATGATCCCTGTGTATCGGAATGTGTAGATAAGCATTCTTTAAATCCACGGTAGTCATATATTGACCCTCCTGGATCATAGGTAGGATGGTTTGAATAGTCTCCATCTTGAAGGATGGGACCCTGAGAAATTTGTTTAGGATCTTGAGATCCAAGATTGGTCTGAAAGTTCCCTCTTTCTTGGGAACTATAAACGGATTTGAATAGAAGCCCTGCCCCTGTTCCTCCTGTGGAACTGGGTGGATCACTCCCATAACTAGTAGGTCTTGAACGCAATGTAAGAATGCCTCTCTCTTTATCTGGTTTGCAGATAATTGTGAGAGATGAAATCTCCCCTTTGGAGATGAAGCTTTGAAATCCAGAAGATATCCCTGGGAAACAATCTCCAGAGCCCAGGGATCCTGGACATCTCTTGCCCAAGCCTGGGTGAAGAGAGAAAGTCTGACCCCCACTAGATCCGGTCCCGGATCGGGGGCTACTCCTTCATGCTGTCTTAGAGGCAGCAGCAGGCTTTTTGGCCTGTTTCCCCTTGTTCCAAGCCTGGTTAGGTCTCCAGACTGGCTTGGACTGGGCAAAATTTCCCTCTTGTTTTGTATTAAGGAAGATGAAGCTGCGCCACTCTTGAAGTTTCGAAAGGAACGAAAATTAGTCTGTTTGGTCCTTAACTTGTTGGACCTATCCTGGGGAAGGTCTTGGCCTTTTCCTCCAGTTTTCCTCCAGTAATATCAAAAATGATCTCCTTCAGTCCAGGCCCAAATAGGGTCTGCCCTTTGAAGGGGATATTGAGAAGTTTAGACTTTGAAGTGACATCAGCTGACCAGGATTTAAGCCATAGCGCCCTACGCGCCTGAATGGCAAAACCTGAATTTTTAGCCGTTAGCTTGGTTAAATGAAAAACGGTGTCAGAAATAAATGAATTGGCTAACTTAAGAGCTTTAAGCCTGTCAAAAATATCATCCAACTGGGTTTCTACCTGTAGAGCCTCCTCCACAGACTCGAACCAGAAAGCCGCTGCAGCAGTGACTGGGGCAATGCATGCAAGAGGCTGGAGAATAAAACCTTGTTGTATAAAGATTTTCTTAAGGAAACCCTCTAATTTTTTATCCATAGGATCTAGGAAAGCACAACTGTCCTCGACAGGAATAGTTGTACGCTTAGCTAGGGTAGAGACTGCTCCCTCCACCTTAGGAACCGTCTGCCACGAGTCCCATGTAGCGGCATCTATAGGAAACATCTTTTTAAAAGCAGGAGGGGGAGAGAACGGTACACATGGTCTATCCCATTCCTTAGTAATAATTTCTGAAAACCTCTTAGGGATTGGAAAAACGTCAGTGTAAACAGGCACTGCATAGTATTTGTCCATTTTACACAATTTCTCTGGGACTACAATGGTGTCACAGTCATCCAGAGTCGCTAAAACCTCCCTGAGCAACACGCGGAGGTGTTCAAGCTTAAATTTAAATGCTGTCATTTCAGAGTCAGACTGAAGTAACGCCTTCCCTGAATCAGAGAAGTCACCCACAGATAGAAGCTCTCCTGCTTCAACTTCTGCACATTGTGAGGGTATATCAGACATAGCTACTAAAGCGTCAGAGAGCTCTGTATTTGTTCTAGCCCCAGAGCTGTCTCGCTTTCCTTGTAACCCTGGCAGTTTGGACAATACCTCTGTGAGGGTATGATTCATAACTGCCGCCATGTCTTATAAGGTAAACGCATTGGACGCGCTAGATGTACTTGGCGTCCCTTGAGCGGGAGTTATAGGTTCTGACACATGGGGAGAGCTAGATGGCATAACCTCCCTTTTGTCAGTCTCAGAAACCTCAGGTGATAAATCTTTAAAAGCCATAATATGATCTTTATAACTTATAGAAAGGTCAGTGCATTTGGTACACATTCTAAGAGGGGGTTCCACAATGGCTTCTAAACATAATGAACAAGGAGTTTCCTCTATGTCAGACATGTTTAACAGACTAGTAATGAGACCAGCAAGCTTGGAAAACACTTTAATAAATGTGAAAAAAGCAATAATAAAAACGGTACTGTGCCTTTAAGAGAAAAAAACTACCACATAAACTGTAAAACAGTGATAAAAAGTAGTAAACTCTACGAAATATTTACAGTGTGTATAAGGGACTAAAGCAGCATTGCACCCACTTGCAAATGAATGATTAACCCCTCAGGCTCAAAAACGAATTAGAAAAACATTAAAACTGCTAACAAACAGTCAAACACACTGCCACAGCTGTGCTGTGACTCCTACCTGCCCTTAAAAACCCTTTTTGCAGGAACAAAACCCTCTATAGAGGTCCTATAAGCCAGAGGACTCCTTCAGGGAAGCTGGACGTCTCAGACTGAAAATCAACTGCACATTTAGAGCTTGGAAATAGGCCCCTCTCTACCGTGCACTCAGAGGGCCTTAAAAAAGTACCCCTAGGAGTAATCTAACAAGCCATGTGGAAAACTAGGCCCCAAATAAAGATTTATCACCCTCAGAGAAAAAACGTTTTTATTCTTATAAATCATGCAAACGTTTTTACACTAAGTAATAAAGGTATTAACATGAATATTACCCTTATTTGCAAGCATGATCCCAGTTGTTGTTAAATCACTGTATCAGGCTTACCTTAAATATACCAGGCACTGTCAGCATTTTCTAGACCTTATCATCTCTCTAGAAAAAAATATACTGAACATACCTCAAAGCAGGCAAATCTGCAGACCGTCCCCCCAACTGAAGTTTTCTTTCCATACTCTTCAGTTATGTGTGAGAACAGCAATGGACCTTAGTTAAAAACCACTAAGATCATCAAAACCTCCAGGCAGAATTCTTCTGGTACCGTTTAAAAATAACAAACTTTTGATTGAAGGTAAAAACTACACTAAGTCACCGCATCTCTCTTGATACTTCCTTTCTTGTCGAGAGCTGCAAGAGAATGACTGGGGGTGGCAGTTAGGGAGGAGCTATATAGACAGCTCTGCTGTGGGTGTCCTCTTGCAGCTTCCTGTTGGGAAGGAGAATATCCCACAAGTAATGGATGAACCCGTGGACTGGATACACCTTTACAAGAGAAATAGTCCTCAGTGTAGTTTTTTTTAATTAAAATAAAAATCTAGCATTTTTTGTATGTAAAAAAAACTGCACTAGGCACTTTTTGGGCTTTAAAGTTGGCATGTGTGGGGTGTAAGAAAAAACGGCCCTGAAAAGTGCCTTTACATTGCGGTCTATGGGAACTGTGTGCTTATATACATATACAGTATATTTATGTGTTAATATGTGTATATACACATCTCAACACAAATATATATGTATATAGTCATTTACATATATATTTAAAAATGCTGCCCATCGCTGCGCGAGGTTCTGATGCCGTCTCTGACAGCATCAGAACGAGGTTCCCATAGGAACCTATGGAAGCACGTTCTCGTGAGCGCAATGCTTCCTAGCAACGAGAATGCGAACTCGTTATCGTGCACTGGTATTACAAAGTGGAGCACTCATTTAGAGCTCCACTTGTAATCTAGTCCCTTGTGTGACAAGGGTTACAAACTTTTAGATTTTAGAAAGCCCTTTTAAAATCCTGTGCAGGGTGGTTTTAGGCACGGATAATAATAATAATAATAATAATATAAAAATATTCACTAATCTTATAGAAATAAGCAAGAAAAAGTCATCTCTGGTGATGTCATACCTCCCTAAATGTTTTTATTTTCATTATTTTTAAACAAGGACGTAGTATATTTATCATCTTTTCTGTGTGTTCTGTTGTTAGATCGTCAAGCTTTTCTGAAGAAGAACATACGATGGCCTTCAACAAGAGGTTTGCAGGACTACAACTTCAAGAAAAAGGTAATTTAGTGACCCAAAAAAGGGTAAATTCATAGCTATTTTATTAAGTTTATTATTCATACTTTAATAAAAGGCAATGAAAATGACCTTTGGTCGCCTCGAACATAAATCACTCACATTCACTACTTAAGGGATTATAGGCCCAAGTTAGGGAGTTGCCAGTGTAGTACAATAATAACATTAACCTGAACATTAAATAAACACAAGGAGATAAAGGTTTGGAGAGAAGACCGGAATGGTCAGATTTATTTGTAATAACATAACCGACGGATTCATTCAATAATGGGGATGGTAGTAATTGAATCCCTAGTCAACCCAAGTTAAAGGGACACTGAACCCAAATTTTTTATTTTGTTATTCGGATAAAGCATGCAATTTTAAGCAACTTTCTAATTTACTCCTATTATTAATTTTTCTTCGTTCTCTTACGATCTTTATTGGAAAAAGAAGGCATCTAAGCTAAGGAGACAGCCAATTGTTTGTTCAGACCTTGGACAGCGCACTTGTTTATTGGTGCTGACCAATCAGCAAGAACAACCCAGGTTGTTCACCGAAAATGGTCCGGCATCTAAACTTTCATTCTTGCTTTTCAAATAAAGATACCAAGAGAATGAAGACAATTTGATAGTAGGAGTAAATTAGAAAGCTGCTTAAAATTGCATGCCCTATCTGAATCATGAAAGAAAATATTTGGGTTCAGTGTCCCTTTAACAAAGAGGTCAAGGCCCCACAAGGAAATCTGCAGCAGAGCCCCCAACGCTCCACCCATGGCAATATTAATGGGGATGCATGGAGTTCTTATGACCCACCACCCTGAGGAGGACACCCTAGGCACACAACTACGGTATTAGGCCCTTCTTGTCGGCATGGCAATCACTCCATCCCATTTATTTGCCTAAGATGGAAAAAGGGGCCAAGACCTCCTGCTACCAGAGTGACACAATCTCCAGCTCATAAGGGGACTCAGATCCGCTAGGCTGCACAAACCAACTACCACCAGGGGAAGAACTAAAATTAGAGACACAGTAACTCTTTCCCAGCCGTATTACTTACAGCGACCCATATGGGAGACGTAAACCTCTAAGCTACCATCCAACTATAAAGGGAAGAGAGGGAGGGACAAGCAAGAATCTTCAGCCAGAACAGCTGCAAAAGAGGCCTTGGACTTCCTGCAGGGACCTTATATAGGAAAGTCAAAACCAACCCCCTAAATATTGTTGCAACTTATACTACACTTTCCATCCTACTGTGCCATAACCCTTAAGGCTGCTCCAAGCCCATGAAGGGCTCTACATTAAACATCTTGGAGAAAAAATACCAGCCATGCTAATTAGTATACATTTCCATCAATAGTTATACTTAGAAACTAAAATTGCTACTGATTTTAAGTTATCATTGGTTTATAATTAGATTCTAATACACTAAGAATATGTTTCACTAAAACAAAGCCTTTATTTCTATATTTCTTCGGTTTTATCTTCACTGACCTGAACTTTAAAGGGATATAAAACATCTTGTAATTAGACTTTTCTCTAGTCTTGCAATCAATTAATATATTAGCTAAGTGTTAAAATATTCAGTACAGATTAACGCCTTGCTGCAATTGTTTTCCAATGCCAGTGTGGTGGAGCCCGTCTGTCCTTGCTACTGAAGAAGACAAGGTTAGCCACTGTCATTTTGATTGTAAAACATATTGTTTTGCACTATGTTATCACCTCTACTGAGGCCTATGAGGAACAGATATGTAGCAGAGCTAGGCTTGTGAAGTCTGCGTTGTGTACTTTAAATTCCTAGAATTAGAAAAACCCACAATTTCAGAGTTAAATTATTTGAAAACTGGGCAAAATAAAGTAGATAGCAAATTTTATTTTTTTACAGTGAAATAGCAAGGTGATTTATGTCCTTTTTAAAAATAGCAGCCATCTTGGTAATGTTAGTGACATAGACTATGGGCTAAATTTATCAAGCTGAGGCGGACAGGGGCGCATATACGCACCCCTGTCCGCCGCAGCTCGCCTCTGGCGGGGCGAATTTCCCCGGAGGAATTTGCCATTGCACACAAGCGCTATTTTGCACTTGCGTGCAATCCTGCCCCCTGCCCGCACACAGCCAATCAAGCGTGGGCAGGAGCTGTCAATCTCCCCGGTCGGACTAGACTGCAGAGATTGAATTTCGCCACCTCCGAGGTGGCGAAAGGTTAGGCAAGCAGCGGTCTGATGAATTGTTAAATACGGCGAGCAGGTTCTCTTGTGAGAACCTGCAGTCGTAGGGGCTCAAAGGTTGGCGAAAGCCTCTGATAAATGTAGCCCTATATCTATGAGTTTTTTTGTTTTTTTTTTAAGGTGCCAATTTGGAGCAATTTGAGAAGGATTTCCTGTCTGCACATAATGCTTATCGCAAGCAACATGGGTCGCCTCCTCTTCAGCTCAGCAGGGAACTCTGTAGATCAGCACAAAAATGGGCAGATCATCTGCTGTCCATCCGAACTCTGAAGCACAGCGACACAGAGTATGGGGAAAACCTTTACTACAAGTACAGCTCCAGCTATAAGGAACTACCAGGTACAGGGCTACACCAGTAGGGGGCACTAGCGTCATAGCAGTGTAATGTGTCATACTGGGCTGTTTAAAACAAATGAAATGGTTTTTAGTCATTAACGTATTTCAATAATCTAAATAAATAAATAACCCAGCACTTGTCTTAAAGGGATATGAAACTCAAAATTCAGACACAGCATTTAATTTTACAAAAACTTCTGATTTACTTCTATTATCTAATTTACTTCGTTTTCAGGGTATTCTTTGTTGAAGAGATACCTAGGTAGGTGTTTGAAGCACTACATGACAGGAAATAGTGCTGCCCTCTAGTGCTCTAGCAAATGAATAACATTCTTGCAAAATTGTTGCCATATAGTGCTCCTGAGAATATATTTATATATATTGATGAAAACATGTAAAAACATATTTATGCAATATTCATATTTAAAGGACCAGTAAATGCAGTAGATTTGCATACACAACACATACATGATAACAAGACAATGAGTCTACTAATAGGGGCTGCAACACCATTGACAAAGCAGTGGCGAAATGCGCATCAGGCGTTCGCACTGTCTCCCTGTACCTAGCATAAAATTAATTTGTTGGCCTTAATTGGCACTTAGGGGTTTAGTTGGGAGCGCCCTTTTTTGAACTGGGATATTTGACTTAATTACGGATTTAGTGTACACCGCATATTTGGATAGAAGACACTCTTCATTGTTTCATTGGTAACTTAGTTACTAGCTGGGTGGGGAGACTGTTTCCCGCTCAGCTTCAGATCTTTTATTTGACGGTGCCACAGCCCCTATTAGTAGACTCATGTAGCTAGGTGCAAATGGGGGGGGGGCAGTTCTGATTTGATATATGTTTATGTGCGTTTTTATGTGTGGATGGCTATCGTTTTTAAATCATCATATAATAAAAGATATTTTTTAATGCAGACTTCTCCTTCTCCAACCACAATATTGTTAGTAGCCTTCTCACAAACAAAGTGTGCCATATGATGCTTCTTTCACTTCTTTATTATTAAAATTTCTAAATTATGTCTATTTCCACGCCCACTAAATCATATGACAGTCATCAACTAATCTCAAATGCAATTTCTCAAATTCCAATGTTCTGCACATAGCATTTTCGAAAATAGATATTTATATATATATATATATATATATATATATATATATATATATATACACATATGTGTATATGTATCTATACCTATATATAATCATGTTTAGATATAGATATATATTTTACAAAAAAATAATAATTTATATATATAGAGAAAAGTATTTATGAATAAATAGAACATAATCTGATATATGAAGAACATTGGAATGTGAAATATTCATATTTCATGTTGGGTTAGCGCCTGTGAGAATATGTGATTGTGTTTGCGCATGAGTAGGGTGTTTTTGTACTTTTTTTGCTCAATTGACTTCTATCGGCTTTTTAAATGCATCGGGTTAGTGCCCAACCGAAAACAGTTCACTTTCAACTTATAATACAAGCGCTATACGATGCGCACAAAAAGCTTACCTCTAGCAGAGTTAGCGCTCGAGCGGGAGCATTAAATACCACTCAACTTGTAATCTGGCCCATAGTACCTAAATGTGTATGTACCTTTAAAAATACATATAGTGCAGAAATATATCCTGACACCTTCCATCTGAGAGTATAAACCTATCTGCTCCCAAATGTAAATGGTTCTGTGTGTCTAAAATATGGAATGTATCCAATATAGTGCCAAAGATATAATAGAAAAGGACACAAGAAACAAAATAAACTACACTAAAAGGGATATGAACCTGAAGTAAATGCTACCAGATCTATGTATAAACCCCAGAGCGTAAGTGTAGGGTTCGAGGGGTGGAGTCAAGAGAGCAGTTCATAACGGCCAATCACTTAATACTTAGATGGCCAACATTTGAGACATATTAATATGTATGAGGATTAAGTGGATAGATCCACAAGAAAATTGTTATATACAAAAGTATAGAAACAGTGTAATTGACGTATTGTGATGGAGATGATGTTTTCAGAAATAGAATAATTAAAGTACTTAATATCTTGATTGTAACTAAACCTGAATACAAATACAGAAACCAAATAATGAGGCAGCTGTTCCAATCCATAACAGAAATACTAGATTGAGACCAATCAAGATCAATAGTATCCACAAATAAACTAACAAATGAACTGTATCTGTGATATACATTGCAACAGTAGCTATAAAACTGTCAACCAGTAGAGGGAGCTAAAGTTCTATTACAGCATCAACAACAAAAAAAGATTCCAAATTATAACAAAGTATCACAGTTGTAACATAATGAAAATCATGGTTATAGAATATGTTAAAAATAATAACAATCTCATGTGTGGTATCTAGAAACAAATGGCTTCATGATGAAAGGGACTAATAATAATAACTATTGTGCCCACAATATTCAATCACTATAGGGAAAGAACAGATGTCATGGTTCAGAATCACAGGGGAGAGAACTTACACATCTCCATAAGTTAAATGCAATTGATGAACAACCAAAGACACACAATTATAGAAAACTGTGCCAGTCATTAAGTGTATTGAGTCACTTTGGGATAATGGCATTTAAAGCGATAGTAAATCCTATTGTTTGTGAAAAGCTAGGATTTACCAGTGGAACAAAAAAACATAATTTATGCTTACCTGATAAATTCCTTTCTTCTGTTGTGTGATCAGTCCACGGGTCATCATTACTTCTGGGATATAACTCCTCCCCAACAGGAAATGCAAGAGGATTCACCCAGCAGAGCTGCATATAGCTCCTCCCCTCTACGTCAGTCCCAGTCATTCGACCAAGAATCAACGAGAAAGGAGTAACCAAGGGTGAAGTGGTGACTGGAGTATAATTTAAAAGATATTTACCTGCCTTAAAACAGGGCGGGCCGTGGACTGATCACACAACAGAAGAAAGGAATTTATCAGGTAAGCATAAATTATGTTTTCTTCTGTTATGTGTGATCAGTCCACGGGTCATCATTACTTCTGGGATACCAATACCAAAGCAAAAGTACACGGATGACGGGAGGGATAGGCAGGCTCATTATACAGAAGGAACCACTGCCTGAAGAACCTTTCTCCCAAAAATAGCCTCCGAAGAAGCAAAAGTGTCAAATTTGTAAAATTTGGAAAAAGTATGAAGCGAAGACCAAGTTGCAGCCTTGCAAATCTGTTCAACAGAGGCCTCATTCTTAAAGGCCCAAGTGGAAGCCACAGCTCTAGTGGAGTGAGCTGTAATTCTTTCAGGAGGCTGCTGTCCAGCAGTCTCATAGGCTAAACGTATTATGCTACGAAGCCAAAAAGAGAGAGAGGTAGCAGAAGCTTTTTGACCTCTCCTCTGTCCAGAATAAACGACAAACAGGGAAGAAGTTTGGCGAAAATCTTTAGTTGCCTGCAAGTAGAACTTGAGGGCACGAACTACATCCAGATTGTGTAGAAGACGTTCCTTCTTTGAAGAAGGATTTGGACACAAGGATGGAACAACAATCTCTTGATTGATATTCCTGTTAGTGACTACCTTAGGTAAGAACCCAGGTTTAGTACGCAGAACTACCTTGTCTGAGTGAAAAATCAGATAAGGAGAATCACAATGTAAGGCTGATAACTCAGAGACTCTTCGAGCCGAGGAAATAGCCATTAAAAACAGAACTTTCCAAGATAACAATTTTATATCAATGGAATGAAGGGGTTCAAACGGAACACCCTGTAAAACGTTAAGAACTAAGTTTAAACTCCATGGCGGAGCAACAGCTTTAAACACAGGCTTGATCCTAGCTAAAGCCTGACAAAAGGCCTGGACGTCTGGATTTTCTGACAGACGCCTGTGTAACAAGATGGACAGAGCTGAAATCTGTCCCTTTAATGAACTAGCTGATAAACCCTTTTCTAAACCTTCTTGTAGAAAGGACAATATCCTAGCGATCCTAACCTTACTCCAGGAGTAACCTTTGGATTCGCACCAGTATAGGTATTTACGCCATATTTTATGGTAAATCCTTCTGGTAACAGGCTTCCTAGCCTGTATCAGGGTATCAATAACCGACTCAGAAAAACCACGTTTTGATAAAATCAAGCGTTCAATTTCCAAGCAGTCAGCTTCAGAGAAGTTAGATTTTGATGTTTGAATGGACCCTGTATCAGAAGGTCCTGTCTTAGAGGTAGAGACCAAGGCGGACAGGATGACATGTCCACTAGATCTGCATACCAAGTCCTGCGTGGCCATGCAGGCGCTATTAGAATCACTGATGCTCTCTCCTGTTTGATTTTGGCAATCAATCGAGGAAGCAGCGGGAAGGGTGGAAACACATAAGCCATCCCGAAGTTCCAAGGTGCTGTCAAAGCATCTATCAGAACCGCTCCCGGATCCCTGGATCTGGACCCGTAGTGAGGAAGTTTGGCGTTCTGGCGAGACGCCATGAGATCTATCTCTGGTTTGCCCCAACGTCGAAGTATTTGGGCAAAGACCTCCGGATGAAGTTCCCACTCCCCCGGATGAAAAGTCTGGCGACTCAAGAAATCCGCCTCCCAGTTCTCCACTCCCGGGATGTGGATTGCTGACAGGTGGCAAGAGTGAGACTCTGCCCAGCGAATTATCTTTGATACTTCCATCATTGCTAGGGAGCTTCTTGTCCCTCCCTGATGGTTGATGTAAGCTACAGTCGTGATGTTGTCCGACTGAAACCTGATGAACCCCCGAGTTGTTAATTGGGGCCAAGCCAGAAGGGCATTGAGAACTGCTCTCAATTCCAGGATGTTTATTGGAAGGAGACTCTCCTCCTGATTCCATAGTCCCTGAGCCTTCAGAGAATTCCAGACAGCGCCCCAACCTAGTAGGCTGGCGTCTGTTGTTACAATTGTCCAGTCTGGCCTGCTGAATGGCATCCCCCTGGACAGGTGTGGCCGATAAAGCCACCATAGAAGAGAATTTCTGGTCTCTTGATTCAGATTCAGAGTAGGGGACAAATCTGAGTAATCCCCATTCCACTGACTTAGCATGCACAATTGCAGCGGTCTGAGGTGTAGGCGTGCAAAAGGTACTATGTCCATTGCCGCTACCATTAAGCCGATCACCTCCATGCATTGAGCTACTGACGGGTGTTGAATGGAATGAAGGACACGGCATGCATTTTGAAGCTTTGTTAACCTGTCTTCTGTCAGGTAAATCTTCATTTCTACAGAATCTATAAGAGTCCCCAAGAATGGAACTCTTGTGAGAGGAAAAAGAGAACTCTTCTTTTCGTTCACTTTCCATCCATGCGACCTTATAGTCCTCTCACACATCCTATCTAGTCGTTGGGTGCAAGAGAATGACTGGGACTGACGTAGAGGGGAGGAGCTATATGCAGCTCTGCTGGGTGAATCCTCTTGCATTTCCTGTTGGGGAGGAGTTATATCCCAGAAGTAATGATGACCCGTGGACTGATCACACATAACAGAAGAAAAGGGGACTTTCAGTCATAAAGTATCAAATGCGGAAAGTCACTTTTTTTTTGTCTGAAGCGATCACTGCGCTTTTACATTCACCATTAATATTTGTAGTAAGTAGGGTTATACGCTCTGATGGAAGGTGTCAGGATATATTTCTGCACTATATGCATTTTTAATGATGCATACACATTTAGGCACCGATCACTATATTAGACATTAGTGATGACTTTGATTGTAAAATGTGCTAACCCACCCGCGTTAAAACTTTACTTTGAGTGCAGTTAGAGCGCCACTTGTAATCTTACCCACATTGTTCACAAATGGAAGCTACGGACGCAAATAGGGGGTCACATAGCCCCACTTGACACCCAAGGATTATTGATTTGTATTAAAATTAATAAAGACAAATATTTTGAGAGTAGAGGAGTGGGAAGGCATTATTGCCTAGAACCGCCCATTTAAATGTACTGACCCCCTCTAAATCCTACCGCTCTAGGCATAGGCCTATTATTAGACCTAAATATACCTTGGTGTTGGAGTTTCAAATATCGTTAGGTTTAGTATTTGTTTTTTTATTTTTTTGCTTTCTTGTTTTAATGTTTTTATTTTTTATATAATAAATGTCTTTATGAAAAAGATTTTTTTTAGTATGACTGCATTAATATCTGCTTATTCTGAATGCTGAGATATTTGCATTGTCCCTAAAAAGTGATATAAATGATTCAAAGAAAATTTTTCCTTTTTTTAATCTTCTAAGGTCGTGAGCCTGTGGACGACTGGTACAGTGAGATTAAGAACTATAACTTCAGCCGGCCAGGATTTGGGGGTAATACAGGTAAGTTGAATGAATCACACAGGTATATTGGTTGGGTAGATACTGAGAACGTTTCTCAGACAAAGCTTTGTGATAAAAACATTTGCTATAATGAACGGTATGCTATCCTTATGCGCCCTCTATTGGCAGAACTCGGTACTGAAGACATTTTGAAAATTTGTGTCCGGTATCATAGATCTTAGGTTAACAAATTATATTCCAGAGAACATGTAGATCTGCGTTTCTCAATTCAATTCCTCGGGGCACACTAACAAGCCAGACTTTGCAGGGCAGATTAAATAATCATTTTATCAGTAACCATGGTTATTAACCTGTTGCCATTCAAGATAAATCCCTGACAATATGACCTGTGTTAATAAATCCTGAGGAATGTAACTGAGAAACACTGGTCCCTCTACAAACTTACCCTACTCAAGACACACTAACAGGCCACATTTTCAGAATACCTGAACTAGAACATAGGTGAAATAATCAGCTGATCAGTAGCAATGATTAACAACCTGCTCTCACCTAAGGTAATCCTGAAAACCTGATCTCTTAATGTGCTCTGAGGCCAGGAATTGAGAAGTAACACTGATCTAGAGGCCTCTACTAACTTCCTGTGTCCCAGCGTTTAACAACCACAGTCCTCAGAACACCTGTGCAGACCATTATTGAGGATGGACCCATAATTTGTGGTGTCATTTGAGTTTAACCAATGGTGTTTAGTAATGTAGTTTAAAAGTGTTAACAGGTGATGAGAGGGACGTGCAGCTATGATTACAACGTTTTGCCAAAACATTTCAGCTGGTTCCCTCTGCACCATATGAGATGGACTGTGTTTTTTACATTACAAGTCATCTCCTAAGCAGTGAATGCTATGCTGTTCTTGTTTTGTTTACATGATTTGAAGATATTTTTTGCTTGAGCCCATTTTGAGATAATACCGATAAGCCACATTTTATAAAATGGGCAGATCCTGAAATACTGACCTCCATAACTAGACCATTGTCTGCCTTATAAACGTATCATTTTAGACAAAGAAAACTGAGAACAAAAAGTATAACAACATACTGCTCAATCTAATTACAAAAGGTGTCAAATTAAAATGGACAATTGCCTAAATTGTTGAACACAAGATTAAAATAATACAGTGGAACCTTTTTTATCTCCTCAACCTGCTGATCTTTAAAAGGGACTTTAAACACTAAATAAATATTAGATAGAATGATGCATTCAAATAAAAGATTAGTCTGAGAATAACATGTAGATGTATTTTTTTAAAGTTTCATTAGTTGTTTAAATATTGACAAAATAAGTGTAAAGTTTTAGTGTCTATAAAACAGTGAGCGCTGCCATGTTGTAACTTAGGTTACCTTCTCTGCTGTGGCCAATTAGGGACAGTTATAAATAGGTCACTAGAGTGTGCAGCCAATGGCTGTGTGGAATATAACAGTGTTAAGCACTTCCATTTCTAAACCTCACAATTTCAGAATGGAATAGCAGGAAAAGGGGACAGAATAAATAATGAAATAATATTGTAGAGTTTTTTCAAGATATACAATTTATCATTCTATATTACCATCACAAAGTGTTTAATGTCCCTTTAATATTACATTTCTGAATGTTAATCCCACCCAAATAATTTTTCTAACATTGCCTCTCTCTAATGTCGCCTTTGTTAAAATGGTGCAGTTAAGGACAAGATTTTGTTTTCTTTTGTGATACAGATAGAGCATAAAGTGTTTAACATTTTTCCAATTAAACGTCTATGATCTAATTTGCTTTGTTCTATTGTTTACCTTTGTTGAGTAGCATACCTAGGTAGGCAAAAGCGTATGCATTTGTATGGGGCATTATATAGCTGTGGTTTTGGGATGTGTATCACACGTTGTTGGGAACAAAATGCGGCCATATAGTGCTCCAAGTATGTGCATGCGCCTGAGATTAACTAGCTTTTCAACAAAGGATGCAAACAGAACAAAGCCAATTTGATAATAGAAGTCATTTGGAACAAATTTAAAAATGTAAACGCTATCTTAATCATGAAAGAAATACTTTGAGTTTCATATCCATTCAAAGTAAATATTTCATGATTCAGATAGAGCAGCAATTTTAAGCAACTTTCTAATTTACTTCTATTATGAAATTCTTTGTTCTCTTGGTATCTTTTGTTAAAAAGTAGGGACATAAGCTCAGGAGCGTGCACGTGTCAGAAGTATATGGCAGCAGTTTTGCAAGAATGTTACCCATTTGCCAGAGCACTAGAGGGCAGCACTATTCCCTACCATGTAGTGCCCCAGATGGCTACCTAGGTGTCTCTTCAACAAAGAATACTATGGGAATGAAGCAAAATTGATAATAGAAGTAAATTGGAAACTTTTTTAAAACTGTAAGTTCTGTCCGAATCACAAAAGATAAGTTTTGGGTTTCATATCCCTTTAAATAACTTTCCAATTGTATTAAATTATCATATTTCCTTCATTCTCTTGGTATATTTGGTTGAAGAAGCAGCAATGCGCGATTGGGAGCTAGCTGAGCACATCAGGTGAGTCAATAGCAAGAGGCATTGATGTGTAGTCACCAATCAGCAGTTAGCTCCCAGTAATGCATTGCTGCTCCTATCCCTAACTAGGCATGTTTTTCAGCAAATGATACTAGGAGAACAAAGTAAATTAATTAATAACGGTAACTGGAAACTTCTTTGAAATTGCAAATATGGTGTTCTGTGAAAAGAGCCTGTGAAATGGGTTTATTGTATCTTAAAGTTAGTTAAAGGGACATGAAAGTCAACATTTTTCTTTCATGGTTCAGATAGAGAATAGAATTTTAAACAACATTCCAAATTACTTCTATTACCTAATTTGCTCCATTCTTTGGATATCCTTTGCTGAAGAAATAGTAATGCACATGGGTGAGACAATCCCATGAGGCATCTATGTGCAGCCACCAATCAGCAGCTACTGATCTTATTTAGATATGCTTTTTAACAAAGGATATCAAGGGAATAAAGCAAATTAGATACTAGAAGTAGATTAGAAAGTTGTTTAAAATTGCACGCTCTTTCTAAATCATGAAAGAAAAAAAAATTGGGATTCATGTCCCTATAAGATTCTTTGCATTGTCTAATAAAATATAAGGAATGGACAAAAAAATAATAATATCTCATATGATAAATCTCTCTCTAATGCAACAGGTCACTTCACCCAGGTGGTCTGGAAGGACACCAAAGAGGTAGGAGTTGGAGTGGCCACCGATGGCAAAGGGCTTTTCTTTGTTGTTGGACAATACAACCCAGCAGGAAACATCACCAACCCTGGGTATTTTGAGAAGAATGTTTTACCCTCCGGCACAACTCCAACTACAAATAATGCCATAAATGGTGCAAGATCGAAACCATCAGCTGCCATCAGAGAGCCCGAGTCAGATAAACCTGCAAATGACCGGAAACCAGTCTCGGTTACTGGTGGGAGAGGTAAGAGGAATTGCACTATTTTTTGGTTACAGATTAAACTAAAGGGACAATGTACACTAGATTTTTCTTTGCATAAATGTTTTGTAGATTATCCTTTTATATAGCCCATCTAGTAGGGTTCTTGTAACAATGTATAGTTTTGCTTATTTTTTTAAGAACATTGTGCTGATTTTCAGACTTCTAACCAAGCCCCACAGTGTCAGATGTATACGCTCGTTTAAAGACTACTGCTGGCTCCTTTTTATGTTTTCTTTCTTTTCATATGCAGGGAATGGGGGAGGGGGAGTGTCTGCTTTTCTTGTTTTGCCAGCCCCTTTCACTGGGTGTCCCAGCCTAAACTCATCAACAGTGCTAAACTGGGAGCTTCTAAGTATGTTTTTAAAAAGCTTTTAAACTGGATGTTTATATCAGTACCTGTGCATATTCTTTATAGTAGTGTCTATTACTTGCAGTTAGAGTATATGAAAATTAGTGTATACTGTCCCTTTAATTGCTGATTGTTTATGATAGCAAACAATTCATTCATTTGCAAATGGTCCCAATTGTAAGACATGTATGTGATTGGTTGGTGGACACAGGGTGAACTTATAAATACCTGAGGTTACCTTTCCAGTTTCATTTTCTATTTCAGCAAGAAATGAATAATCTGAAGATAAAATAAAACTGTTAATCCTTAATAAGACACCCAAGAGGAAATTAAATTAGCATGAAAATATAATCCGTTCTATACTAGCTAATTTCTAAACTAAATTATTTGCCCATGCATCCTCCTCTAGTGCTTGATCTGACTTTTGGTGGCGTAGAATCTGCTTCTCAAAAACTTGTTGGCATAGAGAGAAATCATCTGCTTATTTTACTGGGCACCATATTCTAAAGTCAATGTCTCTCCTTTACATAAAGCTGTCATGGTTCTAAACGTTAGCCTGGCCGTGCTAGGGGTAGTGCTCTGAAGAAGTCCAGGGGTTAGTGTGTTCTGTTCTGTCAGGCGCGCAAACTACTACTGTAGAGGATCAGAAGGACGTCAGCTTTAACGCAGATTGAATGGAGAACTTTGCTATTACTGTTCCAGTGTTGGAAGAGATGAACAAGGTTAGCACCGTCCTGAAGACAGGGTATAGAATAGCACGGTGACGATTTGTGCTGTTGCTAATGTTATTTCTACAGAAAGGGATCGCACTTAGGACAGCTCTATTGATATTGTGCATGTCAGCAGTAACCTTGTGGCAAGTTTTGGCGACAGAAGGGAGCAGAAGGTATTAAAAGACCGGCAGTTATGCCATTCTGTGCTTGGTTATTCTGATATGACCACGCCTTTTGCCTGCTCTTGCTTTTTGGCGCCTGTCTTTGACTTTTACTACGTTTTTTTTTTACTTATGTAACTGTTTCTTGCGCCAACTCCTTTTTTTATACCATGATAACAAAAGTTACCTTGTTGTGACTATGGAGCCATGTATGCAGAGTAGACAGTGTCAAACAGGAAGTAGTACACTAAGTACAGGGCTCAGGAACAGGTCAGCAGAAGCATGTTTTAGGTCAGGGGGGTAATCCAAAGTCAGGCCGAAGTCAAGTACCAGAAGACTTGTATTACACCATAAAGTAGCACAAAAAGAGTTGGCAAGAGTAACTTTTACTAAGAGATATTTTTGCTAATGGGAGTATATTGCAAAAAATTGCTTCTATTTAAAATTTAAATGTACCCAGCCGTAACCATTTCAACTATGACCTTTTCATCCTTTTAAAGGGACATTCCAGACAAAACTGGAATCCACTTGGATGCATTTCAGTTTTTAGTTGAAGTATTTTTGTTATATACATGCATTAGCAAAAATGTTTCTAATAAAAACTATAGCTTTTTCAAAAGTGTATTTAAGTATGCATCGTGCACCAGCATTTTAAACACAGCACATGCTCAGAGAACCTAATGTGCTTGTATCATCTGGTAATGACTCAATTTGTTAATTGCTGAAATGATACTAGCCCCACTGATACTCTGAACAGCTGTAGTATATAAAATGCTGGTGGTGAAAGGGTGTTTTGGGGTTAGCACTAATTAAAGCTTAAAAGAGTATCATTAAAAGATACTTTTTCTTTTCTTAAGAATAATATCTTACGCAATAATATCAATGTAAAACTGTGACTATTTATAATTATTTAAATATAGAAACAAGTAAAATTTCAAAATTCAAATTTACAAGTTATTCTTATAGTTTGATGCCGGAATCATATACATAAAAAACAGTTAAGAACAAAATGAAATGACAAAATTTATGTTACACATTTGATACAATGAACTCTATGGATAATAGCAATATTCACCATGCATTTGCATATATTGTACGTGAATATAATTACCTTACAAACAGATTACTTAGGTATATTCACTGCTGGAATGGATCGAGACTCTCAGTGTTATATACTATAATAGTTTTCCTGGTCTCTTCCTTCAGAGACAGTCTATGGTTATTGGCAGTAAATTATGGTCTATATAGCAAAGTTCCGACCTTAACTTGAACTGTGGTTAGATGTCCGTGTCCTGAATTTGGATGTATCCTTATATATCAGCTCTGTGACTTTTGGTAGTCCAAGGTAAGTGTTAAATGCTCTGGATAGAATGTGAGCGTGGAGATGAAATCCTTGTAATTCTTGTACAGATCCGCCGTAGCGAATTACCACCTCAGAGTGGTTCCGGAGTAAAGTTGAAGCAGGGTGGCTTGTTTGATAAATAACCGCTGTCTTGTATTCACAGCGTCAAGGTTCAGGTATAAAGAAGGAAAGTGATCAGATCATGGGTTAGGAATTATACTTATAGAACTGCACATGCTTATGATTAGTTCAAAGTACCCAACCTACTGCACTATATCTGACTTTAACGATATTTCCAATTTTAGCAATATTTCCAAAGAGTGAGCAAAGTTCTACACGTTTCAGCCGCTTGGGCCTTTATCAAGATCAAAATCAGATGCAGCAAAGCACTACTGGGAGCTAGCTGGTGATTGATAGCTACGCACATAAGCCTCTTGTCGTGGGCTCATCAGATGTATTCAGCTAGCTCTGAGTAGACCATTGCAACTCTGAAGCTGACTTTAGCTATGTTATTAAAAGGGCATGAAACCCAAAATATTTATTTCATGATTTAGATAGGCCATACCATTTTAAGCAACATTATATTGCTAAATTTGCTTTATTCTTTTGGTAGCCTTTGTTGAAGAAGCAGCAATACACTACTGGGAGCTAGCTGAACACACTGGGTGAGGCACTGGCAAGAGCCACCAATCAGCAGCTATCTCATAGTGGGCATAGCTGCTCCTGAGCCTACCTAGGAATGATTTTCAGCAAAGGATAACAAGAGAACAAAGCAAATAAGATAACAGAAGTAAATTGTAAAGTGCTCTATCTGAATCATGAGTTGAATTCTCACATTACTGTCCCTTTAAGTATACAAAACTTTAATTCTGCAGCACAGCCAGTTCTCAGTTCTAACCTCCTTCAGTTGGAGAAAATATTTACAACTGCATCCAGCTGCTGAAACCCTGCGCACGAGTAAAGGAAAGGAAACCCTGACGTTCAATTAGGAGCAGTTTTGCTCTATACTTTCACTTGCTATATGGTCCCTTTAAAGGGACACGACAAAAGAATAACAACATATTTCATCTTGTTCCTGCAGCTCTTTTCAAATCCGTTCTCCTGTTTTATTAGCTTAAAGGGACAGTATACTGTTAAATTGTTTTTCCCTTGATGTGTTTCCAATTACTTTTTTTTAACCAACTGCACAGTAAAGAAAATGTATACGAATTTGCTTTTAAGGTTTATTTGTTTATATGAAATAGCTGCTTTTGTGTTTTGAAGCCACAACCTAATAAAATGGGTTGAGCTTGTAGGTATAATCAGATCTAATTACTTTATCACATTGTGTACATACACCTGCTTCTTTATCTTATATCTGTCTGTAAACCACAGACCAATAATTGGAGAAAACAATGGAAAATTAACATTTTATTACCTTATCTCTTCTATACCCCACTGGAAGCGTAATTTCTTCACTGGCTGTGTTTACACAGCTTATCTAAAGTTTGGACCTAAGGCCAAAACTTTTCAGAATAGGTGGGGATACAACAGGCTAAAACAACTATTTCAAATGCCAATATAATGGTAAAGGAAATACTTGTAAACAATGTAATACACTCCAGCAGGTAAAGTGGATCATTAGGAACAAATTAAAGGAGAGAAAATATTTGAGTAAACTGTCCCTTTAAAGGTGCCAGATACTGAATCTCCGCCTCTTTGTACTGGGGGCTGCCATCTTGGATCTCAGGTATTCTCACTGCCTGTGACAGAAGCTGTGCGCACTCACAGACCAGTAATATTGCCTATTTGTTTACAGCTGTATAATGTGCTTCAGGTTAGGTTGCAAGATACAAAGCAGGAGCTGTACGTATTGCTGTGGCTGCATTGCTCTGTATTGTTGTTTTTTTTTTTTTTTTTTTTTTTTAATATATTTTGTGTAACTGTTAAACTGTGTAAAACAATTAAAAATATAAAGCTGACAGGATGTATGAGGCACTCTAACCTGCAGCAGATCATACAGCTGTAAAAAGTAGGCAATATTACTGGTCTGTGAGTGAGTGTGCACAGCTTCTGTCACAGGCTGTGAGAATATCTGAGATCCAAGACGGCGGCCCCGAATATAAAGAGGCGGAGCTTAAGTATCTGGTACCTTTAAGCTATTAAAACAGGAGAACTGATTTGTAACGAGCTGCAGGAACAGAATTAAACATAACATAGAGATTAGTTGTTTTTTTTTGTAGTTGTGCACAACAGTTTAATGTCCCTTTAAAAGCTGACACTGCTTCAATCATAACTTTTAAAGTGCAACTCAACCTGTTCTTCCAATGCAGCATTTTAGCGCTGCAGAATCTGTTGACGCTCTACAAATAACTGATAATTTTATAATAATAATAATATATATAATATAATGTACACATAGCCTATAATTATACATAAGGGATTAAAATTATTATTTATTTGTAGAGCGCCAACAGATTTCGCATCGCTAAATATTCCGTTTCCTGCTTGATACAAATCTTCTCCCACCCCAAACCTATTTCTTTCTCCCAACAGCTAACGTCCATAATAGGTATGTGCAAAATTCATATTTCTCAGATTTGTTTGTCAAACGAATGCTGAATAAGGGTGCGGGTAGCAGTATTTGGCTATTTTCGGCACTGGATCTATTAGAGTTAATCCGAAAATAGCCAAATACTGCTACCCGCGGCTCTATTTGGCATTCTTTTGACAAACGAATATCTGAAGTATGAATGAGCTTGGAAGAAAGACCATCATGGTCGTGTTTATTTAGCTTTATTAAAGGAATAGTCTAGTCAAAATTAAACTTTCATGATTCAGATAGAGCATGCAATTTCAAGCAACTTTATAACTATACAGGTAGCCCTCAGTTTACACCTGGGTTAGGTTCCAGAAGGAATGGTTGTAAATTGAAACCGTTGTAAATTGAAACCTAGTTTATAATGTAAGTCAATGGGAAGTGAGGGAGTTAGGTTCCAGGCCCCTCTCAAAATTGTCATAAGTAACACCTAATACATTATTTTTAAAGCTTTTAAATGAAGACTTTAAATGCTAAACAGCATTATAAACCTAATAAAATAATCACACAACACAGTATATATAATTAAACTAAGTTAAATGAACAAAAACATTTGCTAAACAGCATTATTAACCTAATAAAATAATCACACAACACAGACTTAACTTGCATTTTTCTGAAAACAGTTCTTTCTATGCATTCCAATCTGGACTGATTTATAGACAGGAAGATCTTGTTCCTTTGAAATCTGCTCGATAGCTCAGGTCTGGTTAAACTGATTAATTTCAGCTTACTTGGCTTTGCTGCAACACAAGCAGACAGCTCCCCCTACTGGCTATTTTAATAAATGCACTGCTTCTGAATGCTTTTCAATAGCAGTCACATGACTAGAAAAAAAAGGTTGTTATTCTGAGGCCTATAGGCCCAACTTTATAATTTACTCCAATTATGAATTTTCTTCGTTCTCTTGCTATCTTTATTTAAAAAACAGGAATGTAAAGCTTAGGAGCCGTCCCATTACATAGCTTTAAAGGATTATTAAACTTGACATTTCAACAATGTATAGAATGTTTCATTATTGCAAGAGAAACATTATTGCAGTATACATTATTTATTTTGCTGTCTTTTGATGTAAAATACATCTACAACTTGTGCTTGTTTCACTTTCTTCCAGGGAGGTTTGGGTTTATACTTTTAGGCAATTTATGTAAGCTTTTGTTTACTTCACCCTCCCCCCTAAGATTCTCAGCAGTCACATGTTTGTAAAAGATGGATTATCAGTATTGCATCAACAGTCATGATAGGAGAATCATTCTTTGCAATAGTAACCAAGTTGAATCAGTGCTAAACCACCTTAAGAGAAAAGATAAGGACAGGCTATCCCAGTCTCTCTCAACTGCACATGTGAGTTTGTGCTATATCTGAATATTAGTTTGTGATTGGCATTATTTAAGTCAACTTAATTCCCTGCCTAACCCCTACCACAGCTGGTCAGCAGCCCACATCTCTGGCCTGCAATGGAGCATTTGCTGCTCTATTCCAGTGACTTGTGGGGGCTTACAGGACTTTTCAGCCTGCCTACCCATGTGGGATTGTTACCCCCCCCCCCCTTCAGCTTGCCTGTCACTCAAGCTCACTGGTTCAAAACAAACCGCTATGGCTAGGGTGTAACCACTCTATACCAGTGGGTATCCCCGCATGAGCAAGTTGTCCAACAAGCAACATCAGGTAGAGTCTAAATTAATGTTCGAGCCTACAGGGCTAGCTCAACTGAGCCTATCCTCGCCAAGATACAATACAGACTCAAAGGGAGCCAATATAAAGGGGCTGGTGCTGAACACACTAACACACAAAGGGAGTGAGGTAAAACCGCTGGAGCAGGAAGCAAAGAGGAAGAAGATGGCTGACACAGGGAAGAGAGAACCCCTTAGCAATAAAGTTGCCACACTACAGTCACTCCTATAGCAAAGAAGGTTAAAGGGACATGAAACCCAACATTTCTCTTTCATGATTCATACACATACAATTTTAAACAACTTACCAATTTACTTCTATTATCTAATTTGCTTTGTGCTTTTGGTATCCTTTGTTGAAAAGCATACTTGGGTAGCTTGGAGGTCAGAGGCGTAACTAGAAACCACAGGGCCCAGGTGCAAGAATCTAAGATAAATACAGACAGTCACATACACACACATACATGCATAAATACATGTACACACACAGTCACATACATACACACACACACACACAGTCACATACATACACACACACAGTCACATACATACACACACACACAGTCACATACATACACACACACACACACACTCACATACATACACACACACACACACACACAGTCACACACACAGTCACATACACACACACAGTCACATACATACACACACACACACACACACACACAGTCACAAACACAGTCACATACATACAAACACACAGTCACACACACAGTCACATACATACAAACACACACACACACACAGTCACACACACAGTCACATACATACAAACACACACACACAGTCACATACATACATACAAACACACACATAAATACACACAGTCACATACACACACACAGTCACACACACAGTCACATACATGCATACAAACACACACATAAATACACACAGTCACATACACACACATAAATGTATAAATACATGTACACACACAGTCACATACACACACACAGTCACACACACAGTCACATACATACATACACACACACACACATAAATACACAGTCACATACATACACACACATAAATACACACAGTCACATACATACATACACACACACATAAATACACACACAGTCACATACATACACACACATGCATAAATACATGTACACACAGTCACACACACATAAATACACACACAGTCACATACATACACACACAAATACACATACAGTCACATACACACACACAAATACACACACAGTCACATACATACACACATAAATACACACACAGTCACATACATACACACACATAAATACACACACACAGTCACATACATACATACACACACACATAAATACACAGTCACATACATACATACACACACACATAAATACACACAGTCACATACATACATACACACACACACATACATACACACACACATAAATACACACAGTCACATGCATACATACATACATACACACACACACAAATACACACGGTCACATATATACATACACACAAATACACACACAGTCACATACATACATACATACACACACAAATACACACACACAGTCACATACACACACACACATAAATACACACACAGTCACATACATACATACTTACACAAACATAAATACACACACAGTCATATACATACATACACACATAAATACACACACAGTCACATACATACATACACACAAATACACACACAGTCACAGTCACATACATACACACACACAAATACACACAGTCACATACATACATACACACAAATACACACACAGTCACAGTCACATACATACACACAAATACACACAGTCACATACATACATACATACATACACACAAATACACATTCACATACATACACACACACACACACATAAATACACACAGTCACATACATACATACACACACACATACACACACACACACATACATACACACACACATACATACACACACAGTCACATACATACACACACAAATACACACACAGTCACATACATACATACACACATAAATACACACACAGTCACACATACACACACACATACACACACAGTCACACATACACACACAGCCACATACATACATACACACATACACACACAGTCACATACATACATACACACACACATATAAATACACACAGTCACATACATGCATACACACACATAAATACACACACAGTGACATACATACATACACACAAATACACACACAGTCACATACATACATACACACACACATATAAATACACACAGTCACATACATGCATACACACACACACAAATACACACACAGTGACATACATACATACACACAAATACACACACATACATACATACATACACACACACATAAATACACACACAGTCACACATACATACACACACAGTCACACATACACACACACACATACATACATACATACACACATACACACACAAATACACACACAGTCACATACATACATACACACATACACACACAAATACACACACAGTCACATACATACATACACACATATAAATACACACAGTCACATACATGCATACACACACACATAAATACAAACACAGTGACATACATACATACACTCAAATACACACACAGTCACATACACACATATAAATACACACACATATAAATACACACAGTCACATACATGCATACACACACACATAAATACACACACAGTGACATACATACATACGCACAAATACACACACAGTCACATACATACATACACACACACATATAAATACACACAGTCACATACACACACACACACACATAAATACACACACACACACATAAACACCAATGGGTAAAACAGAAACACTAACCCCTGTAGTCAGATCCACTAGTGAAGCATCATGTCACACTCACATGATATCAGTGCAAGCAGTGGCTGGTCAACTTTTTTTATTTAAAATAAATATTTTATTTTTTTAAGCTGGGCCCCCACCCTTGGGGGCCCAGTCACAATTGCGAACCTCTGCACCCCCTGTAGTTTCGCCCCTGTTAGAGGTAGCTGCTGATTGGTGGCTGCACATAAATCCCTGCTGTCATTGGCTTACTGATGTATTCATCTTACTACTAGTAGTGCATTTATTCTCCTTTAATAAAGGATACCCCAAGAGTATGAAGAAAGAGTGATAATAAAAATAAATTGGAAAGTTGTTTAAAATTGCATGTTCTATCTGGATCATGAAATACATTTTTGGGTTTCATGTCCCTTTAACGCTTAGGAGTCTTACAGTAACATTCTCAGAATGTTGCTGGTCGTGCTGCCGTGTGACATTACCATATGCGTGAGAGAAGAATGCACACAGCTTACTGTTGAGTGGACTTGAAAGTGTTCACAGAAATAGTAATAACTTCTAAAGAAAGCATTTTGTTTTCAAGTTAAAAGTATATTTCACAAATGTTTCAAAGTTGTAATAAAATAGTCTTTAGACTGCTGCTACTGCTACATAACTTCCGTTTCCAGCAAGCCTAAAGGCTCGCGTGGAAACAGGGGCATCAAGCGTCATACGGAGCTTGATAAATCGTCCCCATAGCCTTTAAATGATTCTGACAATATCTGCTCACACGTTGTACAGATGCTCTGTGCTGCAAGACAGCATGTTAAATGAGTCGATTTCAGATTTGATTTATTTGCATTTAAAGCACAAATCAAGGAGTAAAATATAATTTTAACTCTTGAAATGCCATAAATAATTAAAGGGATATTGTTTTGAAAAAAAATGAATTGCTTTAGTTTGTTAGATCATGATCATGTAATTTTAGCACTACTGACCCTGAAATTCTTGTAAACTGTATAAACTGCTGGTAACAAGTATCTCTATAAAAGTCTATGGAGATGTTGTATGTAACTGTCAGTTTACACAATTAAAGGGACATTAAACACTAAATAAATGCTAGATAGAATGATGCATTCTAAGAAAAGATTAGTTTGAGAATAATATGTAGATGCATTTTTTAAAGTTTCATTAGCTGTGTAAATAGTGACAAAATAAGTGTAAAGTTTTAGTGTCTATAAATCAATGGGAGCTGCCATGTTGTAACTTAGGTTACCTTCTCTGTTGTGGCCAATTAGGGACAGTTATAAATAGATCACTCTAGTGTTCAGCTAATGACTGTGTGTAATATAACAGTTCTCTGAACTTCCATTTCTAACGGGAACTGAAAAGCTCACAATTTCAGAATGGAATTACAGGAAAGGGGGACAAAACAAACAATGAACGTATATTGCAGACTTTTTTTTATATACATACAGTTTATCATTTTATATTACCATCTCAAATCAAAGTATTTAATGTCCCTTTAACAACAGCAATGGAAACTAGGCCATAGGTAAAAGTACCTCTTGAGAGCGGCAGAAACTGCTGATCATGATCAAACATGGCTGGTGATCAACGGGGCAGTTGTACAACCATGGCAATCACTGTCCATGCCTGCTGTGGACCAGCAGTTCTCAGTGACTCCTAAGCGGTTCTTTAACTGTGTGTTTAACCTCCCTTTTATCTTGTGAGACCTAAGTCTCATGGGATGACCTTTAATCAGTGCACATTAGCAACCAGTAAACTCCCTGCCACAAAGTCTTGCTTCAACTTTATTAATATTTCCCATACTCCGTAACACTACTTTTTTTTTCTTGGCAATGTGCTCTTTTGTTCTGTGGGCTTGAAATAGTTAACCGTATTTGTGATGATAATAAAGAAGGTTTCTATGCATCCCACTTCCCCCGTGTTGAGTTTTAGCCAAATATTTCTACCATGACAGCAAAGGAAGGGATACCAGGGAGTCTCCTGAATATATGGCCAGTTAGTCATTAAATTACATTATACAGCCATCTGTACAGAGCTAGTCCCCTCTGAGGACAGCTTCTCTGCATGTCTGGAACTGGCATATTTTCTAAATGATGTCATTAGACCGCAAAAAATCTTATCTGAGATTGGCTCTGGATCTTATTCCTCAAGAAATGGATCCAAAACTAGCAACTGAATCACTTTTTATTTTGAATAGAATAGAGGATGAAAGTCATGTTTGTAAGGAATATTGTAATTGAATGTGTTTAGAATACTAGGAATGTGCATTTTTTTGTTATTCGTGTTTTGTTAGTGAAACAAATGCAGTTTTTTACATTCGGCTAATTTTGGCGCCAGATTTACTGGAATAAAAATTGCAACACACAAATATCTGGATATGCACAGATATTAGTGTGTGTTGCACTTTTAGTCTAAGTCAGGCACCAAAATTAGCCACATGCCGCAGACAATAACATAAAAATGCGGATCCCTGGTGAATACATGGAATAACTCCGTGAGGTGATAACACGATAATAATAAACGGACATATCGTAACCACACTAGTGTGTGGCTCTATATGCCATAATTAAAATGTTTACTTTCTGAATGCTGCCGGTGTTCTAAAGTAAGTTGTTTACCGTGTAGGAATGTGACTACTGCGTCACTTCCGGTGACTTTAATCAGCTGCTGGAGGTTTGTGGCACTCACTGCTCATGCGCTAGAGGCCCAACCTCCTACAAACAGCTGTTTAAGGCAGAATAGGTGACAACTTATTTTAGAACACCAGTGTTCTAAAGTAAGTTGTCTACCGCGTAGGAATTGCCGCCTGATCGCTCTGTCCTTCTCTCCATAACACAGATTTTATTTTGCAATAATTTTGAAATAGTTTTTACTTGCTGTATTTAGTTCCTTTTTCGCCGTTCTATACCTTTATAGCAATATCTAAAATTAGTCAACGCTGTACCGCGCTGTATTTTTGTGTTTTCTGAATGATCATTTCCTAAAGCCTCCAATATAATCCTCAGACGTTTTTACCTCGTTATGAATTATCTTCTTGCTTCCACCAATGTCTAATTAGCTCAGACTGAAGTCCTTATAACAACTCCTGGAAACGAAACTCCCGTTACAGTCCCCATGTGATTGGTGGTTGTTCCGTGAGAGCAAATAGGTGTGTTGTACAGTAACAGTAATATCATAACGAGGTAAAAACGTCTGAGGATTATATTGGAGGCTTTAGGAAATGATCATTCAGAAAACACAAAAATACAGCGCGGTACAGCGTTGACTAATTTTAGATATTGCTATAAAGGTATAGAACGGCAAAAAAGGAACTAAATACAGCAAGTAAAAACTATTTCAAAATTATTGCAAAATAAAATCTG
>NC_069510.1:43388906-43398906 GCF_027579735.1 Bombina bombina
CCTCCTCTGACCTTCTTCTCTCCTCCTCTGACCTTCTTCTCTCCTCCTCTGACCTTCTTCTCTCCTCCTCTGACCTTCTTCTCTCCTCCTCTGACCTTCTTCTCTCCTCCTCTGACCTTCTTCTCTCCTCCTCTCGTTACCTCCTTACATTCTCTCTACAGTATTTTTCCTGGATGTCCCCTATTTCCTAGAACTCTCTGCCTCACTCCACAAGACTCCCCTAGTTTTCATAGTTTCTAGCGTTACGTAAAGACTTTACTGTTTAGGGATGTCTACCACATACGCTAACCTTAGTTCTTCTCCTCCTCCGTCATCCCTTTAAACCCCCTTAGCATGTAAGCCCACGAGCCCAGCTGTTTTGTAGATCACATTTATGAGAGCTGATTTACAACAGTGCAACTCTTGCCAAGGGCTCGTTACGCATTTGTCTCCTATAAATGCTACCTTTGCATATTATTGCTATGTTTTTAGCGCTGCGGAATCTGTTGGCGCTCTACAAATACCTGATAATAATAACAGCAGGGACTTTAGTGGGAATTGGCCTAGATCTTATTGAAGACTGTTAGCTAGAGACTCTCAGACTCACACAGGTAGTTCTATGTGAATTCAATGAGCTGTGGGGTGAAATCTACATCTTCCTGTGTGTTGCTTTGCATATAAGATAATAGGGTGCAATGAAAGACGGTTTATTGCTTGGGACTGCGGACCTACCAGTGTACCGCATATTGTGGGACTGGCACAGTTTGGTAGCTCTGCCCCACTGTCTCTCCTGCAACTTTTCCTTTTTTCTATAAATGTCTCATTTAAAGGGACAGTCTACTCAAAATTAAACTTTTATGATTCAGAGAGGGCATGTCATTTAAAAAAAAAAAACACATTGCAATTTAATTTTATCATCAAATTTGCTTTGTTCTCTTGATATTCTTAGTTTAAATCTAAACCTAGGTAGACTCATATGCAAATTTCTAAGCCTTTAAAGGTCGCCTCTTATCTGAATGCATTTGACAGTTTTTTACAGCTAGAGGGCGCTAGTTCATGTGTGCCATAAAGATAACATTGTGCTCATTGGCTAAAATGCAAGTCTATCAAAAGAACTGAAATAATTGGGCATTTTGCAGCGCCTTAGATACAAGGTAATCACAGGAGGAAAAAAGAATATTAATATAACCTTGTTTGCTATGCAAAACTGGGAAATGGACAATAAAAGGTATTATCTAACTTTTTAAACAATAAAAATTCTGGAGTAGACTGTCCCTTTAACAAAGTGAAATAAGGGACCATTAATTAACCCATGGCCTCTCCAGTATCCGCCCAACCCCATATATCTCTACCATTGAACAGGGATTGTGGCTCCACCCACTGTTCTGCCCTCAAATCACATTCCCTCAGCCTTCCCTCCTAGTCATGGAGGCGTCCAGAAAATGTATGGGATTGTAAGTGTAGCTTTGACAGCCAATCAGAAGCTTATCTCCCAGGCAGTATTAGCGCACCGGATGCTATTACTTATTCCCAAGGGGAATGTTACCACAATTCTGTGCAACCTATGCAAAGCACTACTACTGTACAGAATTCCCAGTGGCAGTTCTTAGGGGTTGTTATGCACCACCATTCATAAGTATAGCAAACACTAAACTATGAAGTACTAGCTGCCCTGAATTGGCAAGTCAGGGTCTTTTTCACATGTCCAGTGCTCTGTGCAGAGCAAGAAGAAAGGTAAAAGGTGAAAAGTGGGATATTTATAAAAAGAATGGTAGGAACAAGTAGCAGTGTTACGGTTGCCTCCAGGCTGGCTGGAAGTTGGACCGTAGAAAAGGATGCTCCTAGCGCTCACCAAAAAAGCAGCAGCACCGTAGACACTCTAACTGCTGCGTAGCCACCATAAGTAACGCAGACTCTACGAACGAGCAGTAACGCAGACTCTACGAACGAGCTGCTGGGCTGGTATCACGCCGTCTGCTCTGCGCCCTGGACCTACGACCAGGCTCCAGTAGGTGAACCCAGGAACAAGAGCTCTTACAGGAGCTCAGTAGCTGAGTATATAGAGCATAGCAATCCCTGTAGTGATTATAGCTGGCCCCTACAAACATGAGTCAAAGCTGCAAGTTAGAGGGACAGAATAGGTCTGCTGTGCTGGAACACACAGCCTGCTTTTTATTGAGGTTACATGCAAACAGGACACTCTCAGGGGGAGGCATAAAATCCCCCAATGACACATTTGATACATTTAGAGAGACAACGCCCTTTTACAGGCCACAACATTACTTCAGCAGATAACATTACACACAATAAAACAATGCAGTCCACCTTATCACTAGCAGTCTGATTAGACAATGGGAATGTTTTATCACTAAACTTAATTAGAGCTGATCCCAGCAAACTTGCATTTAGAAAGCTTCTTGAAGCTCAACAAAATTAACTCTTAATGGCACACAATGAAAACCAATGCCTCCGTAACAGTGCTCCCCCTCTGTGGAACACTCTGCCTGTGTGGCACCTGGCTCAGCAAGTCCCATTCACTGAACCAAGTGGGAGAAAGCCAGGGAAAAGCTATTTTACAGGTCTGGGGACATAGTCTTAAAGGGGCATTGTTCACCAAAGTCACAATATGTCCCCAGACGGTTCTTAAAGGGCCATACACACCCAATAAAAGTTAATATGTTCTCAGGGGCACAATCTTCCAGGGGCCATAGTCATGAGGAAGGAGGCTGGTATATAGGCTTCTCCACGATCCAGGGAAGCAGGGCAATTTTTCATTTAAAGGGCCAGTTACAAATAGTAGTTTGTAACAAGCAGATTATCAGATAAACCATTATTAGTCTCCACAGCTTTGAAATTTTGCTGTTTGATCAATTTGCACCCTCAGATTTTGATGGTCTAGAACAGGGGTCATCAACTGTGGACCTCAAGAAGGCCTCATATGGGTTAAAAACAGCTTTAGACCCCATGGCCAGGGAATAGGTTGGTATCAGGTTTTTTTAAATTTTAGTTATAATCTTGGTGAGTAAAAACAAAACAATCCCTCAGCTACAGGTTAGTAATGTACAGTGTGAATGTTAAAGGGACAGTTCACCCAAAACATTTCTCCCATTTAAATTGTTCCCAATGATCCATTTTACCTGCTAGAGTAAATTACATTGTTTACAGCTCCTTTACCCTTATTTTGGCCTTTGAAATAGCTGATTTAGCTTCTGGTTTCCCAACCTATACTGAAAGTTTTGATACTGGAGTCTCAGCTATTGAATAGCCTAATTAAACACAGCCAGCAGAAGAAATGACACTCCCAGTGGGGTGCAGGATAAAATGATAATTTTCCGGGGGAGGAGCAAGCCAGGCAACTGAGCGGTCGCATATAGAGTGAGCTCTGCTCATAAAACCTAAATACCCATATACTTGACCGCTCAGTACTGCCCAAGATTTTACAACTTAGTGGCTAACGTCTTCAGGACCTGTCCTAGAAGGCTTCTGGAGGAATCGAGGCGACAGCCTAGTGTGCTTTTATATTTTTCACAGCTCATTCTTTTTGCTAAAGGAGAGGCCATATTTCAACCCTCGTGGAGCTCCATACAACTGTTGAATCGAGCAGAACTGATAGCCTTATACTAGTACAGCGTAGGTGCATAGTGCCGCTGTCCTCATACAGCTTCTTGAGGCTCACCAGAGCTAGACTGCTAAATGTGGAGCTTTGGATTACGCCCATTATGAGACATACTACCTAACCAACATATTGCCGGTGAGGTCCCTGCTAAGAGCACAGATAGTGAATGCCCTGCACGTCTTAATTCACAGATTAGACTTGCACCAAGATATCCTAACCTGGGAAATAAGGTCTCTCACCTCCCCACCACAGGGATTATCGGAAGAAGGCTCAGAAATATATTGTGACAGCCTGCATACCTCGGACATTATTCAGCAGCCATGCGATAAGACGGTACAAATAGGAGACACACCGTCAAGAGTTATTGAAGTTCCGGCTGAGCGGCACAGTTCTCTTTTACCTGCGGGTCCTCAGCAGGCTCTGGAGGCACATCTTAAAGGCAGCCCACAATTCAAGCTTCACAGTCTCTATATCGGTTACACACTGATCCGGAGGGGGCCTGGGATCTGCAATGACATACCTATTCACCTGATAGAAGGAGCTGCACTTTTTATACAGGACTTGGTCTTGGACATTATCCCACAACAGTCAACGGTTTTGAATCAGATACCTGATACAACCTTACAAGACCCCAACATTAGCTACTCTCCTGCACACATTCCTCTTAAAGTGGGAATTGGCTAGTCAGCCCTGAAAGAATACATTCAGCTACAGGTCACCCAATACTGTAACATGTAGCCCACTAAAGAACTGCCTTAAACTCTTACCACCTAAAATGGACACATATAACCTCATGGTCCACCTTACCTCCCATTATTCATATAGGGGCTACCCGCTACTGAGCCAGAATAGGTCTTAACTTTCAACCTGCTTATAATCTTATCTCTCTGGGCTTAGCTGTTAAATAACTCCATTGGTTGAATAACTTAGCCCGTTGGAAAGAACATCAATGCAGAGACATCTCCACACCTTTTGGAGCTCTAGATAGTTCTACTTTACTATGGAAATTTACCCCATATAGAGGTTTCTTACTAATGTTTAATGAGGCGGGCACTAAACCCATGTTCACTATGTTTTGCATCTTTTATTCTCTGCACTCATCGCAATGCCCTAAGAAAGAATAAATTAATGAAGCCCTATAGATGGCCTATAGAAATAACATATACGTCGATTTTTTTAAAATGAGATTTGCAATGTTTCATTTGTGTAACAGGGTTTAGAATCCATATTATTCAGATGATTTTCACTGTTATCTTCTCTGATTAATGTTAGCTTTCCTTAACAGTTGTGTTTACTCTCACTAGGTCATCTGATAATGGGAACTGATGATGTATCCTGGTCATATGTTTACTTGTGTTATGTTCTACATACGCCTCTCAATCTTCTCAAATCCTTTCAAAGGTCTATAAGGCTGTATCATTTAGCAATATATATATAAAAATGGATATAATTGTCCCAGAATATGTAGCCCCAGTCCATTAGTAAATAACTATATGACTTTATGATGATTTGCACATTGCCTAACCCATTGCCCAGCTTCCCAGGAGGCCTACCTTTTAGGAATATACAAATATAACCTGCTAACCGTACATACAGTATATCCTATATATATTGAGCCTTTCTAGGTCCATACCTATCTACACTAGTATTCCTGAACTAACCGATCTTCATACTTTTTAGAAGGCCTCTATTTTAGAATCAGTAGGACATGCTCCCCCCTTTTCTTCTCCCTCTTCCCCATTATATTATACGAGTGGCTCTTGCCCACTGACTCCTTTCCCTAATACCCCCTAAAAGAAAACGAGGTTCCATTGATGTTTGTTCAGTCCTTTCTCTACTTCATATACCTACTGTTATAAAGAATGTTTGATCTCCTATTTTTCATATACAGGTAGTTATTTTTCTTTTTACATTATTGTGGTTTGCGCAATAGATACCCATGTAACCTGTGAACTATATATAAGCAATTCTTTACCAGTGAATTCAGCCTAGATTTTTAGGTCTCCTACTCTCTAGACTGTCATATTATTATTAGCAAAACATATATTTACCTGTGTCTATCAATATTCTTATCTAAGATGTTACTGTATATATCTCTGATTGATGACTGCCAAACTTTGTTTTCTCTTTTATGCTGTATTATAACAACCTCGATAAAAATTGTTTTAAAAAAAAAAGAAAAAAAAAAAAAGATAATTTTCCATTGTTCTCTCTATGTATTGAGCTTTGGTTTTCTAGACAAATATAAGATAAAGAAGCAAGTGTGTGTACACAAAGTGATAACATAATGAGATCTGATATTACCTGAAACTCAACCCATTGTAATAGGCTGTGGTTTAAAAGCACAAAACCAGCTACTTCATATACACAAATAAACCTGAAAATGCAATTTCTCATACATTGTATACTCTAGAGCTGGTATAACAAGTCATTGAAAATACATTCATATAAAAACTATTTTACAGTGTACTGTTCCTTTAACCTTGCAAGATCATGATGATGTAGGGCATGTAATACCCAATACCCATATAAAGTGCACCTGTCCTTTGTATGGGGTCTATTCTCAGAACTTAAAACTTACATTTTACAATATTATTTGTCAATAAGTACAAAATAAAGTACAAAATAAGTACAAAATAAAGTACAAAATAAGTACAAAATAAAAAGGTATTTAAAGGGGCATTCTAGTAAACGAGAAAACAGCTGGTATGCAAATGAGAAGCAGGCATAAGTGTGTATGCTCCAATTAGTGGCCATATCCTTATTGAACGTAGTATGGCTGTGCAGCTATCAATATGTACTTAACCCTTTTTTAATGCGTTAAAGGAACAGTGAAGCCAAAATTAAACAATCACAATTCAGATAGAGCATGAGATTTAAAACAACTTTCCAATTTACTTCTATGATCAAATTTGCTTTGTTCTCTTGATATATTTAGTTGAAGAGTAAAGCTAGGTAGGCTGATATGAGCTCAGGAGAGTGCACATGTGTTTAGCAGTCTATAGTGTTTGTATCTATGTAAAACATTGCTATAAACAATGTTGCAAACACTGCTGCAAGATGGCTAGACACATGCATGCTCTTGAGCTCACCTAAGAATACTCTTTAACAAAGGATACCAATAAAACTAAGCAAAATTGATATCAGAAGTAAATTAAAAAGTTGTTTAAAATGTCTTGCTCTATCCAAACCGTTGAAGTTTAATATTGACTTTACTGTTCCTTTAAATACATAGTTAAAGTGATGGTAAACTCTCCCCTTTTTTAAAATCAGATCTGGAATGTAAGCGCTATTTTAGATGAAGTTTAATTCATTAGCTGTAATGAAGATGCAGTATAATATGCTTTTTAATATAGATATGAAATTCAAATACTGCATGCTCCTCCGCCCACTTCAAAAGTAAAATTTTCTGTGAGTTAACAGATTGAATTGTTGTCCAATCAGCGCTCTCCCCATATGGCACTTTTGTTGTAGATAGAGCATTGATTGGAGAGTAATTCAATCATTTAGCTGACAGGAAAATTGACTTTTGAAGTGGGTGGTGTAACGTGGGGTATTTGAATTTCATATCTATATTAATAACTAAGTTATAGCGCATCTTCATTAGACATGATAAATAAAACTATCTAAAATAGCGCTTACATTCCAGATCTGATTTTAAAAAGGGGAGAGTTTACCATCACTTTAAAGAAGGAAAACTGTTTACAAATAAATTGGTCTGACAAAATAGAGTATTTTATTGATATGCTAGAATGTCCCTTTAACCGCTTGACTGCAACAAGGCCTGCCTGAGTTGCAACTGTATTTGGCAGCCAATGGATTAAACATCTCAGATCAATGACTAGAAATACAGGACTTACCCATATGGCTTGCTGGTTCTTGTTCCGCACAAAGAGCTTATCCTGGGCTTGTTTGTGTCACTCAGTACAGTGCTGATATTATGTCAGGGCTTGTTTTACTTTCATTTTCCGTCAGATTCTTCTGCGTTCCCTTCCGTCACTTTCACTAGTCAGGTAACTGCAGTTAAACATATTTTACTTGTTGGCTAAATACGTGAGCATTTGTTTGTTTGTTTGTTTATTTTCTTTAAAAAAATATAGGACCAGAACTAATACAGTAAGGGGATTTAAGAATAGGATATATTTGTTAGAAAGAAACATGGGTGGAAAAGAATGGTCCCTTTCTGCTTTCAGAATCTGTTTCTTAGGCAGCTATAAATAAAGTTGGAATTTTTTGAAGGGAAACTCCAGTCATAATTCAAATGCACACAGATGAATTACATCTTTGAATAGAAACATATTTGCAACATACAAGTACTGGCAAAAATGCTTCTTGTAAACGGTATCACTCTTTAAGTGTTAACATTTTTCTCTGCACATGCGTAAAGCATAACTAGATATTCTCAGTGCACCAGCATTTTGAATACTGCAGCTGCTTAAAATACCAGTGGGGCTTGTATCATATTAAACTGGATCATTACTAGATGGTACAAGTATGTTGTGCTCTCTGAGCAAGTGCTGTGTTGAAAATGCTGGTGCACGGTGCATACATAAATACACTTTTGAAACAGCTATAACTCTTATTAGAAGCATTTTTGCTAATATGTGTAAATTACAAAAATACTGCTATTCAATACTTAAATGTACTCATGTAGATTCCAATTTTGGCTGGAATGTCCCTTTAAGCCTCCATCTTACACACAATTTCTTTTTGATTGTGCAGAGCTGTCAGTATGCTTTGTGCCTAATGACTGCAGCATACACTCTTTACACATTTTTGGAATAAGACTGCAAGTCCCAATAAATGACAAATCTCCTATTATATTCTGTGATGTGTTGTAAAGTCAGCAGCCAGGCTGTGTGTGTGTGTATAGAGTGCAAACAGTTAATGCTTTCCAGATGTCATTTTCTTGCATAGTGGGGCAGTAGTGAGTTTGCTAATGTGGTTACAATACAGCTGTTAGGAAGTTTGTATTACTGAGGGCTCTGGTTGACATTCTGATTGATCAACCCCCCCTCCTCCTCCCTTTTGTGGGGCTAGGCTGAGCATCCACAAGCATTTATGCTTCCAAACAAGACCAGCACTTAGGAGTCTGAGAAACCCAGGCCAAGTAATGTGACTCAGCCCTTGTCTTTGCTGACGGAGGCCGGCCATAGAGTGAATTCTACTTGGAATATTAAGCTGAGAACATGGGAGGCTGCTTCTCACGCCGCAGGGGTAGAGGTAGGTTTGGGAGCAGGCTACAGACAGTAGTGGTCCTGTGCTGATCCTCACTAGGAAGGTGCCAACACTAGAAAGTTAATTGTGCAAAGAAAAATAGGAAAGGGAAGCAGATATTAATGCACCTTTTCCTCTACACACTTTAGATAAGCTGAAACTTACAGGGTTTTACAGGTTCAGCCTTTAAGTACCCTCAGTACTCAGCTTGGAGTAATCAGTCACTTATTTACTGTGTCTGACTCAGCTGTGATCAATTAATTGGATGGCTATAGGGAAAACTAGATAGCAAGCTCTTCTGCAGAGGATTTGCTTAAGAACTTAAAGGATTTTTTGTTGACCATCATGTTTTATAACAGAGAATAATAGTAATACACTTTGTTTGTATTGTGCTGGATAAGAAAGGGTTACATGGAACGCTCACTATGCTGTAACAGTGCAGCAGGGTCTTTTTATCAGTAATGACTCAAATTAAACTTTTTTTTTGCTCCCCATATTAAATTGCCAATTTCCTAAACATTCTGATTGTGACATCTTATGTGCCACCGCTTCATTTAGATGCAGGGAGTGACTTGTGCACACCCTGGGAGGTTTTTTCTCTGAGTTTTGGACCTTTGTTATTAATGAATTGGGGAAACAGTTGTTGAAAATTGCAGACACTATCTCCATGGGCTAAGTGCTTTGTATTGTTTCAATTAAAGGGACAGTAAACAAAATATTTGCATATTAAAGGGCGCTTTTTACTTTTTATATATACTTTTTTTTATGTTAAAACGGTTTATTGTGATTTGTTAACGCTACCATGAAGTGCATGTGTGCTTTTATAATTCCCAGAACTGCACTCTGCTGACTTCTCAAGGCTAACCATGCTACATATGTGTTCCTAATTAGATTTTAACTGATAAGTGCAAAACAATGCACTCTATACTAGCATTATAGCCAGCACTATCCTTGTTGTCTAAAGACTAAAGCCCAGATTAGCTTCTCCAAATAAGGCTACTAGTGGGTGGAGTTTGGATATTAATAAATACTTGCAGTAAAAAGGATGTTAATTTGTTTTAAAAATGTTAAGATTTGGCTGATATGTTATTTTATAGCAACACAACAGAAATGTATTGTAATCACAATGTGTTTACTAAACCCAAATTTGTTATTTCATGATTCAGACCGTGCAGGCAATTTTAAGAA
>NC_069510.1:43403906-43461406 GCF_027579735.1 Bombina bombina
AGATCAATATAGCAAATGAACCAATGACAAGAGGCATATTTGTTCAGCCATTTCTGAACCTATCTAGGATTACAGCTCAACAAAGGATACCAAGAGAACAAAGCACATTTGACAATAAAAGGAAACTTGGAAGTTGTTTGCAATATATCTAGATCACAAAACTTTCATTTTGAATGTACGGTCCCTTTAAAGGGACTGCACAAACATATTATTCATGGTCCATACCTTTTGTTCTGGAATTTCTGTACAGTAAACTTAGCTGACTCTGTAAAAGAGAAACCCTGTGATTCATAGACCCGGTGACTGCACTTAATGGAATGAAGTGGGCTGGCTGAGGGGAACACCAAATCTGGCAATAACTGTACGCTACAGCCAGTCTCTGGGTAGGGGGCCGGTCTATGTTTAGTTCCAAAGGAAACCAGAGAAAATCCTTCACCAATTCACTAGAATTAGGGGTCATGATCGCAGGTTGGAGAATAAAAATACTTTCTTTATAGAAATAGTGATTGATGCATGGATTAGACACTCAGTGGAGGTGGCAAGGAAATACACAAATAGCTTGAATATGCATAAAGGGACATGGAACCCAATTTCAAACAAGATTCCAATTTATTTTTATATAATGTGCTTAGTTTTCTTTGTATCCTTTGCTGAAAAGCTTAGCTAGGTAGGCTCAGGAACTGGTAGCTAGCTGCTGATGGGCGGGCGCACATATATGCCTCTTGTCATTGGCTCAGCTAGCTCCCAGTAGTATATTGATGCTCCTTTTAACAAAGGATACCAAGAGAATGAAGCAAAAGACGTAAATTGGAAAGTTGTGTATAAAGGTATGCTTTATATGAATCAGGAAAGAAAAAAAATCTGCATTTTATGTCCATTAAAGGGATATAAAACCCGAACGTTTTCTTTTGTGATTCAGAGAGCGCATACAATTTTTTTTCTTTCTCCCAATTTACTTCTATTATCGAATTTGCGTAATTCCCATGACATTCTTTGTGAAAGAGATGCCTAGTTAGGTCTCTCGAGCAATACATGGCAGCAAATAATGGTGCTATCTAGTGCTCTTGCAAAACTGCTACCATATAGTACTCCAGACACGTGCACGCTCCTGAGCTTACATACCAAATTTTCAACAAAAGATACAAAAAGTACAAATACATTTTGAGTAAAGAAGTACATTAGAAAAATGTTTCAAATTAAATGCTCTATTTAAATCAGAATTTTGTGTTTCATGTCCCTTTAAGGCTGAGAAAGAATTATAAATTAAGTGCATCGCCTGATTCTTCTCTGCTGTCACAATGTATATTTCTATGTGAAAGCAAATAAATATACAGTACATTGTTACATAAAAAAAATGCATGATGAATCAAGACCATACTTGCGGTACAAACCCTCCGAACAACAAACCGATACACACTGCGCGTTTGTTTGCAGCAGAAGACAGCAATTTATTTCAGGTCATCCCAAGGTGACATTCAGGAAATGTGCCCACAGAAATACTATAGAGCATTAAAATCTATACAGCTTATGTAGTTTAGCACAATGATTGCTTTATTTTATTTATACAAATGTATGTGCCACAGACACACCTGCAGACTCAGTGGCACACATGGAAACAGACTGTATCCTGGCACACTTGCCAATACCCTGCAGATAACACGATGCACCCACTGGCACACTTGCCAATACCCTGCAGATAACACGATGCACCCACTGGCACACTTGCTAATACCCTGCAGATAACACGATGCACCCACTGGCACACTTGTCAATACCCTGCAGATAACACGATGCACCCACTGGCACACTTGTCAATACCCTGCAGATAACACGATGCACCCACTGGCACACTTGTCAATACCCTGCAGATAACACGATGCACCCACTGGCACACTTGTCAATACCCTGCAGATAACATGATGCACCCACTGGCACACTTGTCAATACCCTGCAGATAACACGATGCACCCACTGGCACACTTGCTAATACCCTGCAGATAACACGATGCACCCACTGGCACACTTGCTAATACCCTGCAGATAACATGATGCACCCACTGGCACACTTGTCAATACCCTGCAGATAACACGATGCACCCACTGGCACACTTGTCAATACCCTGCAGATAACATGATGCACCCACTGGCACACTTGTCAATACCCTGCAGATAACACGATGCACCCACTGGCACACTTGTCAATACCCTGCAGATAACAGGATGCACCCACTGGCACACTTGCTAATACCCTGCAGATAACACGATGCACCCACTGGCACACTTGCCAATACCCTGCAGATAACACAATGCACCCGCTGGCACACTTGCTAACACCCTGCAGATAACACGATGCACCCACTGGCACACTTGCCAATACCCTGCAGATAACACGATGCACCCACTGGCACACTTGCCAATACCCAGTGGCGTATTTAGGTTTTGTGCTGCCCTAGGCACTCAGAATCCTGCTTACAACCCCCCCCCCACCAACACCAACACCAACACCACTAGATTTAGGTCATTTTTGGCTTTATAATTTTTTTTGGTTAGGACAGGGAGTAATGTGACTTTTTTTACTAAACAGTACAAAACAGCTGCTTATCATATAGTCCACTGTCTGTCTGTTACTGCACTTCAAATATCATAATTAACCCCAGGTCCCCCACCACTACTGTATTAACTGTAACTGTTAGTATAAGAGAAGAGGTCACTCCAGCCCAATATGTAAATCATCAGACCTTTATTGTTGTTTGTATGTTGGGACCAAGAAGCAATAAAGGTCTGATGATTTACATATTGGGCTGGAGTGACCACTTCTTTTATACTTTGCATTGAGGAGTTGCCTGACCCTTTGCTCCGTGCCCACTGCTGCTTGCTGTTCCCTACTTCGTTTGTATGTAACTGTTAGTATAGTATTGGTGGGGCCCTGGGGTTAATTATGATATTTGAACGGAAGTAACAGACAGACATAGACAGTGACTATATAATACGCAGCTGTGTACTGTTTAACAACTTCCAAGTTCCTAGCCTAGGAACGTAGTTAGTGACAAGTGACAAAACAGTCTCACACAAATGTAGTTGTACATAATGTATATTTGCCTGTGAATTGTGTCACTAATAAACACACCAGCTGAATTCCAGGCTCCTCAATTCCAGCATGATGACCCATCAGAAACCAAACCAACCATGATCAACTCATCAGCTCATCTTTATTCTACATCAAAATCTCAATGTTTACTAAACAGTACAAAACAGCTGCTTATCATATAGTCTAATGTCTGTCTGTTACTTCAGTTCAGTGACTATATGATAAGCAGTTGTGTACTGTTTAACAACGTCAACTTTCAAGTTCCTAGCCTAGGCACGTCATTAAGTGACAGGTGACAACACAGTCTCAGTTGTCTCACACTAATCCTTTATGATTCAGCCAGCATCTACAGTCAGCAGTAGCACCTGAGTCTCTGACGAGTCACAACTCAGTGACTCTGTGGCAGCCCGAGTTCCTTACCTGACGGCCAGATTATGAGTTTTCTGTTATGAGCGGCTCGGTAATAACTTGCAAGTTATTGCCACTGCTCACCTTTAATAGCGCTGCTATTACAGGTTTTCCAAAAACCTGCGTTAGCGGGCAATATGGTTGTGTTGAGCACCATACCGCACACAAATACCAGCGCTGCTTTGAGCTAGTTTTATGTGCTTGTGCACGATTTCCCCATAGACATCAATGGGGAGAGCCAGCTAAAAAAATACAATCAGCCAATAGGATTGAGCTTGCATTCTATAGGCTGATTGGATTTCTTACCCTTTAATTCCGATTGGCTGATAGAATTCTATCAGCCAATCGGAATTCAAGGGACGCCATCTTGTATGATGTAATTTAAAGGAAACTTCATTCTTCAAAAGGAGTCGAAAGAAGAGGATGCTTCGCGCCGGATGTCTTGAAGATGGAGCCACTCTGCGTCAGAAGGATAAACATAGAAGATGCCATCTGGATGAAGACTTCTGCCCGCCTGGAGGACGACTTCTTGCCGTTTGGATGAAGACTTCTCCCGGCTTCATTGAGGACTTCTTGCTGCTTCGATGAGGACTTCTGCCCACTTGGATGAGGATGGATGTCCGGTCTTCAAAAAGTGGATCTTCGGGTTAGTGTTAGGTTTTTTTAAGGGTTTCTTGGGTGGATATTATTTTTAGCTTAGGGACTTTGGGCAACAAAACAGAGCTAAATGCCCTTTTAAGGGCAATGCCCATCCAAATGCCCTTTTCAGGGCAATAGGAAGCTTAGGTTTTTTTAGGTAGGTTTCTTTTGGGGGGGTTGGTTGTGTGGGTGGTGAGTTTTACTGTTGGGGGGTTGTTTGTATTATTTTTTTTTACAGGTAAAAGAGCTGATTTCTTTGGGGCAATGCCCCGCAAAAGGCCCTTTTAAGGGCTTTTGGCAGTTTAGTTTAGGCTAGGGTTTTTTTTTATATTGGGGGGGCTTTTTTATTTTGATAGGGCTATTAGATTAGGTGTAATTAGTTTAAATATTTGATAATTTCTTTTTAATTTTTTGTAATTTAGTTAATTGTATTTAATGTAATTTATTTAATTTTAGTGTAATGTTAGGTGTTTAGTGTAAGACAGGTTAGGTTTTATTTTACATATAAATTTGTATTTGTTTTAACTAGGTAGTTAGTAAATAGTTAATAACTATTTACTAACTAATCTACCTAGTTAAAATAAATACAAACTTAGCTGTGAAATAAAAATAAAACCTAAGATAGCTACAATGTAACTATTAGTTATATTGTAGCTAGCTTAGGGTTTATTTTATAGGTAAGTATTTAGTTAATGATAGTATTTTTTATTTTGATTTATTTTAATTATATTTAAGTTAGGGGTGTTAGGGTTAGGTTTAGGGGTTAATAACTTTAGTATAGTGGCGGCGGTGACGTTGGGGGCAGTAGATTAGGGGTTAATAATATTTAACTAGTGTTTGCGATGCGGGAGTGCGGCGGTTTAGGGGTTAATATGTTTACTATATCGGTGGCGATGTCCGGAGCGGCAGATTAGGGGTTAATATATTTTTTTTATAGTGTTTGCGATGCGGGAGGGCCTTGGTTTAGGGGTTAATAGGTAGTTTATGGGTGTTAGTGTACTTTGTAACACTTTAGTTATGAGTTTTATGCTACAGCTTTGTAGCGCAAAACCCATAACTACTGACTTTAGATGGCGGAACAAATCTTGTCGGTATAGGCTGTACCACTCACTTTTTGGCCTCCCATAATACCGGCGCTATGTAAGTCCCATTGAAAAAGGACTTTTTGAAAGGTGCAGTAGTTACGTTGCGTTATGGCCAAAAAGGTGTGCGGTACAGCTATACCTACAAGCCTCGCAATAGCAGCGGTAGTGAAAAAGCAGCATTATGAGTCATAACGCAAAACTCGTAATCTGGCCGTGAGTTTGTTGCTCCAGTCCTCACAGTCACTGTCTCAGACTCCGCCGCTCCACTGGATCAGATCTGTCTCCTCTCCTCCTGACTCGTGACTTAGTCTCACCTCACGCCTAACCCGTTGCCGCTTGGCCTGGGAGATGACGTGCACGACTCCCTAAAGCCAAGTGTGGCAGATAGTGGAAGTGGGCTGGTTAAAAATGTCACGTGACCTCGGGGAAAAGCCGGTCATGTGACCGCTCACCGGTAAGCCACCCGATCAAAGTAATTTGTTTTTTAAAGCAGCGTTATATCAAGTGCAGTGAGGACAAGTGCTGCCCCACAAAATTTGCCGCCCTAGGCACCAGCCTTGATGGCCTATCCATTAATACGCCCCTGCCAGGGACACCTGCAGATAACATGATGTACTCACTGGGACACTTGCCAATACCCTGAGCCACCTGTAGATAACATGAAGCACCCACTGGCACTCTTGCCAATACCCAGGGACACCTGCAGATAGCATGATGCACTCACTGGCACACTTGCTAATACCCTGGGACAAAAGAACTTGAGAGAGGGACAGAGGTATTGTGTGGCACACTTAGGGTAAGAACCTAGAAGCACTTATCAAATCATGAAAAATGAGCTAGAGGACTGGTAGCACATAAATATAACTTTTATTAATTTATTGTTAAAATCGTGACAACACAAATTAAAATAAAATATACATGGTAGACACACATCCTGACCTAGTAACGTTGAATCAGAATTGAATCAGAATTGTTGGTAAGGTTAGCTAGTCAAACCAAAATAACTGAGACCACCTGAAACACAAACACATAGTCTGGTTTCTATATATTACATGGAGATACAAAGTCTCCTTGGTTGCTATCAAAATATATAGAGTGAGGTGAAGTCAAACAAATGACAGTCTAGCATAAGTCCCTACTGATTTGTGTATGGTAACGTAACTGGTCCTAGATAAATGCAACCAGTAATATGATTACATTTAAAAGTTGATATACAGTATATAAGGGGGTTCAATTTGAAAAGGGACAGAATTACTTAGGCTACGTGACTAAATTATTTATTTATCATATAGAGGCACACAGTCGTCTGTGTTAATTGTCCAAATATCACAGAGTCAGGTTAGGACATACACATAAACGGGGTCTGGTGGGAACCCCTATTTAAGCTATATATGTTAAGATTGCTGGTCCCAAATAGGTGTACAGATATTGAAACTATCACAGATTGTGAATGTCTATGTATAAATTAGATGGCAAGATGTCATCTACTATCAAATAAGGGAAACAAAAGTATAAAATTAAAATAAAAAGTGTGTTTATAGGAGAAACACACTAGTTTAATGCAAAATTGTTGCTTGCTTCTCTCAAAACACAGAGGGACAGAATCCCTATCGTTCTATTGGGTATTCCATATAAAAGTGCATATGCCGTATGGTAGTATATCGGTAATCGTATGAGTCTCTGGTTAAAGATACCCTGGGGTAAAATAGTGGTATTTAGAACCACATATGAGCACTGTTAAGTAATAGTTACCGTACAAGTGCCTATATGTGGTATAGGCACATTTATCCCCGCTGTATGATTAACTTATACAAAATATATTTTAAACCACAGGCTAAACGCTAAATGCCCATTAAGGCCAACATATTTAAAGTACTATAGTAAGAGAGAAGCAGTGCGAACGTCTGACACGTGCTTCACCAACTACTTTTTCAAAGGCCTTTTTGATTCTCTATTCCAATATCTAGGCACTGCCCTTCAGGGATACATAGGCTTACCCGGAAGGGATACCCGTCTGACAGCCCGAGCCCTTTTCCCAGCCTAACTCCTCTATTATGGGGGGGGAGGGGTTTCTTCTACATAATACCCTGGGACACCTGCAGATAACATGATGCACTCACTGGCACACTTGCTAATACCCTGGGACACCTGCAGATAACATGATGCACCCACTGGCACACTTGCTAATACCCTGGGACACCTGCAGATAACATGATGCACCCACTGGCACACTTGCTAATACCCTGGGACACCTGCAGATAACATGATGCACCCACTGGCACACTTGCTAATACCCTGGGACACCTGCAGATAACATGATGCACCCACTGGCACACTTGCTAATACCCTGGGACACCTGCAGATAACATGATGCACCCACTGGCACACTTGCTAATACCCTGGGACACCTGCAGATAACATGATGCACCCACTGGCACACTTGCTAATACCCTGGGACACCTGCAGATAACATGATGCACCCACTGGCACACTTGCTAATACCCTGGGACACCTGCAGATAACATGATGCACCCACTGGCACACTTGCTAATACCCTGGGACACCTGCAGATAACATGATGCACCCACTGGCACACTTGCCAATACCCTGGGAATACTGCAGGTATCATGATGCACCCACTGGCACACTTGCTAATACCCTGGGACACCTGCAGATAACATGATGCACCCACTGGCACACTTGCTAATACCCTGGGACACCTGCAGATAACATGATGCACCCACTGGCACACTTGCTAATACCCTGGGACACCTGCAGATAACATGATGCACCCACTGGCACATTTGCCAATACCCTGGGAATACTGCAGGTATCATGATGCACCCACTAGCACACTTGCTAATACCCTGGGACACCTGCAGATAACATGATGCACCCACTGGCACACTTGCTAATACCCTGGGACACCTGCAGATAACATGATGCACCCACTGGCACACTTGCTAATACCCTGGGACACCTGCAGATAACATGATGCACCCACTGGAACACTTGCCAATACCCTGGGAATACTGCAGGTATCATGATGCACCCACTGGCACACTTGCTAATACCCTGGGACACCTGCAGATAACATGATGCACCCACTGGCACACTTGCTAATACCCTGGGGCACCTGCAGATAACATGATGCACTCACTGGCACACTTGCTAATACCCTGGGACACCTGCAGATAACATGACGCACCCACTGGCACACTTGCCAATGCACAAGCTCATTAGTAAGAATAAAGATGCACAAGAAAACTTGCAAGAACACATGCAGATGCACAAGCACATTTGTTAACACATATCCGCAAGGCCGGGTTGGACAAGCAGGACACAAGGATATTTCCCTGTGGGCCGCAGCACCCGGGGCTGACCAGCTACAATTTAAGGGAGTGGTGCTGCTGGTGCAGAGATGCAACTATATCTTCTTTCTTTTCTCCTCTAAACTATATGTATTAAGGTCACAAAGTATTTCTTCGTGACCTTTATTCCCTGGACCATGTACCATTTAGTAGCCCAGTTTCTAGTGTCTAGTCATTTTCACAATGTGAAAAGGAGTCATGGATGAAATTGGGTTAGAAATTTTTTAACTTCCAAATGCTATTTCTGTAACAATATTTAAAGGGACACTGAACCCAAAGTTTTTCTTTTGTGATTCAGATAGAGCATGCAATTTTAATCAACTTTTTAATTTACTCCTATTATAATTTTTTCTTTGTTCTCTTACTATCTTTAGAGCCAGGCAATCTTTGGTTCAGTACCCTGTACATCACTTGTTTATTGGTGGGTGAATTTATCCACCAATCAGCAAGAACAACCCAGGTTGTCCACTAAAAATGGGCCGACATCTAAACTTAGATTCTTGTTTTTCAAATAAAAATACCAAGAGAATGAAGAAAAATTGATAATAGGAATAAATTAGAAAGTTGCTTAAAATTGCACGCTCTAACTGAATCATGAAAGAACAAATTTGGGTTCAGTGTCCCTTTAACCTCTTGAGTGCTAATGACGGCTCTGAGCCGTCACAGAGTTTCCCACTCTGGTGCTAACGACGGCTCAGAGCCGTCATTAGCACTCTCCCAACTTGAGGGAGATCTGGGGGCTCCCACCCGCTCCTACCCCAGCGATCGGTGCTGCATAATGAAAGGCATCGCCGGGGGCTTCCGTTTTGCGTGGTGACGTCACGCGCAATAAACGTGATGACGTCACCGTGCAACTTTATTCAACATTAACAATGTTAAATATAGGAGCAGGGGACATGCTGCTTAGAAGCCTTATTTTTAAAAATATTAAAAATAAAAAACCCTTTAAGAAAACCTTAGCACCCAGGTGGGAAAGTGCTTAGCACTCAAAGGGTTAAATAATTTTAAGACATAATATTTATCTTTAATTTCTCCGAATTCTTTTACGTACCTAATAGCCATCTTAATGCATGTAGCTTGAAGGTAGTAATACTGTAACACCGGAATTCTGGCAAATACGAAATATAACTAATATTGACCTCTTATATACTTAATATTTCATAAGCATTTATTCCATATAGAATGCATTTGTGATTTTAAATTCTTATTTACTTTTTTTATATATATTATCCTCAATAAAAGTCGTTTTCATTTTTTCCGTATTTGATAAATTTTGCAAGAGATATTAATAGTGAGTGCTTAACATTGTACTCTCTCTTCATCCCTTAGCTGAACAAGTTGTTAAATATTAACATAAGTACAAAGCACCTACCCCAAAACACAGTACAACTATATACAAAATATATGAGGGAATCGTCTTTAAAATCATAAGTACTGCCATTGGTATCCTGCTGCTACAATGTAAAAGGGAGTCATGGATGAAATGAAGGTTATAAATTGCCTATATGACAGAAATCTGACTTTTGTTTCTATCTAATATAATTTAAAGAGATATGAAACACAAAAATGTGCTCTTGTGATTCAGACAGAAAAAAAACATTTAAAAAAGTTTACAATTTACTTCTATTATCAAATTTGCTTGTTCCCATGATATTCTGTGTTGAAGAGATACCTAGGTAGGCATCTGAAACACTACATAGCAGGAAATATTCTTATTCTGGTCCTGCACATGCAAACACATTTAACCTGACACACTTGCAGATTTACAAGCAGAGTCAATGGTATATATGAATATACATGCAGATGCACATGTATACTCACAGACACACAAGCAAATATGCTGGCACACATGCATTAGCAGACACACAGATTCACTGTTACACATGCATTAGCAGACACACAGATTCACTGACACACATGCATTAGCAGACACACAGATTCACTGACACACATGCATTAGCAGACACACAGATTCACTGTTACACATGCATTAGCAGACACAGATTCACTGTTACACATGCATTAGCAGACACACAGATTCACTGACACACATGCATTAGCAGACACACAGATTCACTGTTACACATGCATTAGCAGACACACAGATTCACTGTCACACATGCATTAGCAGACACACAGATTCACTGGCACACATGCATTAGCAGAGAAACAGATTCACTGTCACACATGCATTAGCAGACACACAGATTCACTGTTACACATGCATTAGCAGACACACAGATTCACTGTTACACATGCATTAGCAGACACACAGATTCACTGACACACATGCATTAGCAGACACACAGGTTCACTGTCACACATGCATTAGCAGACACACAGATTCACTGTTACACATGCATTAGCAGACACACAGATTCACTGTTACACATGCATTAGCAGACACACAGATTCACTGGCACACAGGTTCACTGTCACACATGCATTAGCAGACACACAGATTCACTGTCACACATGCATTAGCAGACACACAGATTCACTGTTACACATGCATTAACAGACACAGATTCACTGTTACACATGCATTAGCAGACACACAGGTTCACTGACACACATGCATTAGCAGAGACACAGATTCACTGACACACATGCATTAGCAGACACAGATTCACTGACACACATGCATTAGCAGACACAGATTCACTGACACACATGCATTAGCAGACACACAGATTCACTGTTACACATGCATTAGCAGACACAGATTCACTGACACACATGCATTAGCAGACACACAGATTCACTGTTACACATGCATTAGCAGACACAGATTCACTGACACACATGCATTAGCAGACACACAGATTCACTGTTACACATGCATTAGACACACAGATTCACTGTCACACATGCATTAGCAGACACACAGATTCACTGTCACACATGCATTAGCAGACACACAGATTCACTGGCACACATGCATTAGCAGACACACAGATTCACTATTACACATGCATTAGCAGACACACAGATTCACTGTCACACATGCATTAGCAGACACACAGATTCACTGTCACACATGCATTAGCAGACACACAGATTCAGTGTCACACATGCATTAGCAGGCACACAGATTCAGTGTCACACATGCATTAGCAGACACACAGATTCACTGGCACACATGCATTAGCAGACACACAGAATCACTGGCACACATGCATTAGCAGACACACAGATTCACTGACACACATGCATTAGCAGACACACAGATTCAGTGTCACACATGCATTAGCAGACACACAGATTCACTGTTACACATGCATTAGCAGACACAGATTCACTGACACACATGCATTAGCAGACACAGATTCACTGTCACACATGCATTAGCAGACACACAGATTCACTGGCACACATGCATTAGCAGACACACAGATTCACTGTTACACATGCATTAGCAGACACACAGATTCAGTGTCACACATGCATTAGCAGACACACAGATTCACTGGCACACATGCATTAGCAGACACACAGATTCACTGGCACACATGCATTAGCAGACACACAGGTTCACTGTCACACATGCATTAGCAGACACACAGATTCACTGGCACACATGCATTAGCAGACACACAGATTCACTATTACACATGCATTAGCAGACACACAGGTTCACTGGCACACATGCATTAGCAGACACGCAGATTCACTGTTACACATGCATTAGCAGACACACAGATTCACTGTTACACATGCATTAGCAGAGACACAGATTCACTGTCACACATGCATTAGCAGACACACAGATTCACTGGCACACATGCATTAGTAGACACACAGATTCACTGGCACACATGCATTAGCAGAGACACAGATTCACTGGCACACATGCATTAGCAGACACACAGATTCACTGTTACACATGCATTAGCAGACACACAGATTCACTATTACACATGCATTAGCAGACACACAGGTTCACTGGCACACATGCATTAGAAGACACGCAGATTCACTGTTACACATGCATTAGCAGACACACAGATTCACTGTTACACATGCATTAGCAGACACACAGATTCACTATTACACATGCATTAGCAGACACACAGGTTCACTGGCACACATGCATTAGCAGACACGCAGATTCACTGGCACACATGCATTAGCAGACACACAGATTCACTGGCACACATGCATTAGCAGACACACAGATTCACTGGCACACATGCATTAGTAGACACACAGATTCACTGGCACACATGCATTAGCAGACACACAGATTCACTGGCACACATGCATTAGCAGACACACAGATTCACTGGCACACATGCATTAGCAGACACACAGGTTCACTGTCACACATGCATTAGCAGAAACACAGATTCACTGTCACACATGCATTACCAGACACACAGATTCACTGGCACACATGCATTAGCAGACACACAGATTCACTGGCACACATGCATTAGCAGACACACAGATTCACTGTTACACATGCATTAGCAGACACACAGATTCACTGTCACACATGCATTAGCAGACACACAGATTCACTGTCACACATGCATTAGCAGACACACAGATTCAATGTCACACATGCATTAGCAGACACACATATTCACTGGTACACATGCATTAGCAGACACACAGATTCACTGGTACACATGCATTAGCAGAGACACAGATTCACTGACACACATGCATTAGCAGAGACACAGATTCACTGTCACACATGCATTAGCAGACACACAGATTCACTGGCACACATGCATTAGCAGACACACAGATTCACTGTCACACATGCATTAGCAGACACACAGATTCACTGTCACACATGCATTAGCAGACACACAGATTCACTGGCACACATGCATTAGCAGACACAGATTCACTGACACACATGCATTAGCAGACACACAGATTCACTGGCACACATGCATTAGCAGACACACAGATTCACTGGCACACATGCATTAGCAGACACACAGATTCACTGACACACATGCATTAGCAGACACACAGATTCACTGTCACACATGCATTAGCAGACACACAGATTCACTGGCACACATGCATTAGCAGACACACAGATTCACTGGCACACATGCATTAGCAGACACACAGATTCACTGGCACACATGCATTAGCAGACACACTTGTTCCCTGTCACACATGCATTAGAAGACACAGATTCACTGTTACACATGCATTAGCAGACACACAGATTCACTATTACACATGCATTAGCAGACACACAGATTCACTATTACACATGCATTAGCAGACACACAGATTCACTGGCACACATGCATTAGCAGACACACAGATTCACTGGCACACATGCATTAGCAGACACACAGATTCACTGGCACACATGCATTAGCAGACACACAGATTCACTGGCACACATGCATTAGTAGACACACAGATTCACTGGCACACATGCATTAGTAGACACACAGATTCACTGGCACACATGCATTAGCAGACACACAGATTCACTGACACACATGCATTAGCAGACACACAGATTCACTGGCACACATGCATTAGCAGACACACAGATTCACTGGCACACATGCATTAGCAGACACACAGATTCACTGTTACACATGCATTAGCAGACACACAGATTCACTGTTACACATGCATTAGCAGACACACAGGTTCACTGTCACACATGCATTAGCAGACACACAGGTTCACTGGCACACATGCATTAGCAGACACACAGGTTCACTGGCACACATGCATTAGCAGACACACAGATTCACTGGCACACATGCATTAGCAGACACACAGATTCACTGGCACACATGCATTAGCAGACACACAGATTCACTGGCACACATGCATTAGCAGACACACCGATTCACTGGTACACATGCATTAGCAGACACACAGATTAAATGGCACACAAAATAATCTATTGTATCTATCTATCTATTGTATGTATCTATCTATTGTATCTATCTATAAATCTTAGATATCTATTGTATCTATCTATTTTGTCTATCTATCTATTGTATCTATCTATCTTATCTATTTATTGTATCTTGCATATCTATTGTATCTATCTATCTATCTATCTTATCTATCTATTTATTATAAGCTTGGATATTTGTGATACTGTAGAACTGGGAACCCTTCCATCTTTCCATATCCCACTCTGTGTAATCAGAGAGTCTGAATAAACAAACGTCCTTTCACACTGACAGATTAACAGCCTGACTCACTTGTGTTCTCCAGGTGCTGAGGATAGTCAGTTTGAGAAGGATTTCCTGTCAGCCCATAACACCTACAGAAAGAAACATGGTGCTGCTCCTCTCCAGCTTAACCGTGATCTGTGCAGATCGGCGCAGCAATGGGCTGACCATCTGTTGGCTATCCGCACCCTGAAACACAGCGGCACTGACCACGGGGAGAACCTTTACTACAAGTATAGCTCCAGCGCCAGAGAACTGCCAGGTAAGCTTTAGTTCCATGCTAGTTAGGGTAATATTAAAGAAGTAAAATCTATCATATGCATGAAAGAGAACTATTTATAATATGGTAAAGATGTTTATATACAATATGGTTAAGCAAATACTGTTTTAAGCTTTATGGACAAATTTAGATATGTGAGCTGGACATGTATGTATGTCAGTATGGTCCTTAAAGGGACACAAATCCTAATTCTTTTTTTCTATAATTCGGGTAGAGTATACAAATAAAACAATAACTTTTCAATTTAATTATTTTAACCAATTACATTTGTTTTCTTTGTATCCTTTGATGAAAGGTGTATATGGGTATGTAGCTTGCACATATCTGGAGCACTATATGGCAGCAGTTTAGCACTTTAAACAATGTTAGCAGCCGTTGGTTGGGGTATTCCAGAACTACACCCTAGCTAGAGAGGAGACTGAGTTAAAGTTTTGGGGTAAGTGGGCTGAAAAGCTCAGGTACCGCTGTTTTGGGAGAAACAGTTGCTATTCGACTGCAAGTTACTAGATCTGGACCCTAACTAGTTATGGTATGGGTTAGTTACCTAATTGCCACTATCCCTTTGAAATGCATAAGAAAAATGTAGTCATTTTTTGTTGTCTGTTATTTAAAGGACCATGAAACATAAAATATTTTATTTTCATGATTCAGACAGAGCAAATACTATTCCCAAATTTGTTCTCATGATATTGTTTGTTAAAAAAGGATACTTAGGTAGGTAGCGTGCATGTGTCTGAATCATGAAAGAAAAAAAAAAGGGTTTTACTGTAGCTTTAATAAAGCTACCATGATCAGTATTAACCCCTTGTGTCTGTGTTTTATTGTAGGCTTAGGAACAGTGTGAGGGACTATTTGGGAGGAGGGGGGTTTACTTAAAGAGACATGAAACACAATTTCTTTCATGATTTACTTCTATTATCTAATTTGCTTCATTCTCTTCATATCATTTGTTGAAAAGCATATCTAAATAGGCTCAGTAGCTGCTGATTAGTGGCTGCACATAGCTGCCTCGTAATTGGCTCACCCATGTGCATTGCTATTTCTTCAACAAAGGATACCTAAAGAATGAAGCTAATTAGATAATAGAAGTAAATTAGAATGTTGTTTAGAATTGTATTCTCAATCTGAATCATGAAAGAACATTTTTGGGTTTCATGTCCCTTTTAACTCTGTTTACTCGAAATCTGAAATGAATGCAGATTATTGTTAGTTTCTATGAATGGTCGTGTCTGTTTTTCCCCCACCCCTGTAGGTAAGGAGCCTGTTGACTCATGGTATGATGAAATAAAGAACTATGATTTTGGTCGGCCTGGATTCCGCAGTAACACAGGTAAATTCCCGGATTTATAATAAGATTCTATCAGGATTAAAACTGAAGATTTCATAACCCACTGTTTTAAAAAAAGCCAAAGGGGCCGAATTATCAAGCTCCGAATGGAGATTGATGTCCCTGTTTCCGTGCGAGCTTTCAAGCTTGCTGGAAACAGTAGTTTATGAAGCAGCGGTCTAAAGACCACTGCTCCATAACTTGTCCGCTGCCTCTGAGGCTGCGGTCTTCAATCCGCCCAATCTTATATGAGCAGCTGATTGAAACCCCCTGCTAGCAGCGAATCTGCATGGGGCGGCATTGCACAAGCAGTTCACCAGAACTGCTAGTGCAATGATAATTGCCGACGGCGTATGTTGTCGGCATTTATCGATGTGCGGCAGACATGATGCGCTACATGTCCGTCCGCACTTAAGTAAATCGACCCCAAAGAGTGATATTTTAGAGATGTAGCCTAAAGTAACATTATAATATACTTGCTTCCTGATCTGTTTGCAGCCCCTTTTAAACAATAAAACAAAAATAGTAGCGCTTTCATTGCCTTGTAAGCAACATCCTAAAATAGAGATGAGCATAATAACCAGTATCTTCTGCTACAGCGATTAGCTGGCTGATTTGCCTACCCTCATGGATGTACAAATTATTTTACCATTTAACAAAAGCTGAATAAACAGGACAAGGGGGGCAGAAATTTAAAAAAAAAAATTGTTTCAGCAATACAGATTTACCATTTATATGTTGCAACAGAGCGAGCAATCATCTACTCTTCCACCCTGAAGCTGTTGTTCCTGAACAGGACTTTACTTATGTGTTTAACACTTTTGTGGTTCAAATCCGTTCCACTACATGTGGTTTGAGCATGCAATATTTGCATTAGAATGTCTATTTTACTAAGGTGGTTAACTGTTTTTTTAGCAGGCTAGAAATAGCTAATAGTTTGGCTGCCGAATAGTTTAAAGTACAATGCAGATATATTAGGGGAATAATAGAGAAACATAACAGGACAGCCCAGGATTCTGGTAATTATCTGCAGTTTGCTACTTACATACCTATCTCAGTATTATTCATATTGTATGATTTTGAGACTCACAGAACCCCCCCCCCATAATTTTTGCTTGTAAAAACTGATTCACAAGCAGCAAAACAGAAGCCGCTTTAGTTATATATGCTTGGGTGCAGATTTTGGGTTATAGGGGGCATAATAGAGCAAAAATAAAATATTTTAATGCTTTTAGATAAGATCATTTTATTATAACATAAATATTTGCCTGTAACAATGTGTTTAATCTGCAAATATAAAATATCCTCAGGGGCGGCAATGCATTGCGGCTCCTGGGTTGGGCATGGCTGTTGAGCCAATCAGGAGCAACATATACTGTATATATACAGCCACCAATTACTAGACATATCCAGCTCAGGAGTGGAAAAGCACTGAGGCTCCTGAGCGGTGTTTAAAGGGATAGTTTAGTCAAAATTAAACTTTTATGATTCAGAGCAGCAATTTTCTAATTTACTCCTATTATCAAATTTTCTTCATTCTCTTGCTATCTTTATTTGAAAAGCAGGAGCTGGCCCATTTTTGGTTCAGCACCTAGGTAGCAATTTCTGATCAGCAAGCGCTACCCAGGTGCTGAACCAAAAATTGTCAGACACCTAAAGTTAAATTAAAATAAAGATAGCAAGAGGATGAAGAAAAATGGATAATAGGAGTAAATTAGAAAGTTGTTTAAAATTCCATGCTCTATCTGAATCATGAAAGTTTAATTATCACTAAGACTATATGCTTGAAGGGACACTGAATCCAAATTTTTTCTTTAATGATTCAGATAGCACAGGCGATTTTAAGCAACTTTCTAATTTACTCCTATTATCACATTTTCTTTGTTCTCTTGCTTTATTTATTTGAAAAAGAAGACATCTAAGCTAAGGAGCCAGCCAATTTTTGGTTCAGGGCGATGGACAGCACTTGTTTATTGATGCTGTCCAATCAGCAAGGACAACCCAGGTTGTGGAACCAAAAATGGGCTGGCTTCTGAACGTACATTCTTGCTTTTCAAATAAAGATAGCAAGAGAATGAACAAAATTTGATAATAGGAGTAAATTAGAAAGTTGCTTAAATTTGCATGCTCTATCTGAATCACAAAAGAAAAAATTTGGGTTCAGTGTCCCTTTAAGTAAGTGTTAACTTGTTTGTGGGTGATAAACAGTTACAGGCAAGCATTTTGATAACAGTAAAATGCTTTAAAGCTCGTATGCCCAAACTTTAGGTCATATGGTGTGATTTCCTCATATGATTTATAAACCCTGATTTTGAGATATTGCATTACACATTTGAGTACACGAAGTACAACAATATTCCTTAAATTCTGCTCATGCAAATTAGATAACACACGTACATAAAAAAAGGTAAATAAATAAAATAAATAATATATATTATTGTAGCCACCAATTAGTTTTGCGTGGTGACGTCACACGTAATGACGTGATGATGTCACCACGCAACTTTATAAAAAAACAAAAAAAAAAACAATGACAAGTATAGGGAAAGTGGGCATGCTGCTTAGAAGCCTGTATCTCAGGCATCTAAGCAGCTACAGACCCCCAAGACCCACCGTTGGAAAGGTAATCGCCTGACCTTTCCAACGGTATAAGTCTGAAAAGAAAAAAAAATATTTTAAAAAAATTAAAAAACACTCAAATCAGCTTAGCACCCAGGTGGGAAAGTGCTTAGCACTCAGGGGTTAAGTTGTGTGTGGTTTTTGTAGTAGAGTAGTTTTTGTGTGAGCTGTGATTTATGTTATGTTCTACAGTTTGCCCTCTGTTCTCCTCAACTTACGCTGTCTTCTATGTTCTTCACAGGTCACTTCACGCAAGTCGTCTGGAAAGATTCTAAAGAGGTTGGAGTGGGAGTAGCCACAGACGGTAATGGGCTTTTCTTTGTGGTTGGCCAATACAACCCGGCAGGCAATATCACAAACCCAGGCTACTTTGAGAAGAATGTCCTGCCCTCTGGATCAGCACCAGCTTCTGCATCGGACAATGACACAACTGGCTCAAGATGGAAGCCTACCGTAGTCATCAAGGAGCCAGAACCAGAGAGAGCATCTGGCGACCGGAAACCATTATCCGGGTTTGGCAGAAGAGGTGAGAACTTTATCTATAGCCATGATCCTACAGTGTGAGTTATTGGCCTCATCTAACACATATTTATGGAAGAACATACTCTGTCTGAATCTAAGATTATTCTAAAGAACTGATTGGTCTATATGGACCATTCTTGTGTACAGCAATCAGATGTTTAGAATGTGTATGCACCAATCAGATGTTTAGAATGTGTATGCACCAATCAGATGTTTAGAATGTGTATGCACCAATGAGATGATTAGAATGTGTATGTACCAATCAGATGTTTAGAGTGTGTATGTACCAATCAGATGATTAGAATGTGTATGCACCAATGAGATTATTAGAATGTGTATGTACCAATCAGATGATTAGAATGTGTATGCACCAATCAGATGATTAGAATGTGTATGCACCAATCAGATGATTAGAATGTGTATGTACCAATCAGATGATTAGAATGTGTATGTACCAATCAAATGATTAGAATGTGTATGTACCAATCAAATGATTAGAATGTGTATGTACCAATCAGATGTTTAGAATGTGTATGTACCAATGTGATGATTAGAATTTATGGCGCCCGTGGAGAAATAAAATGTTTACAATACTCCAAAATTGGCATCTAGTGTGCTTTTCATTGCCTGTCTGTACATTACAAAATGCCAAAGTAACCCTTATTGCAAATTTGCATATCAAACAATACTACAGCTATTTAGCTCCAGAATAGTTTAAAATGCAGCATCCCTATAAGTTATGTTTTCCTTTTCTGTAACTGTTATTTGCTGTGCATGTTTGAAACTAGCATGACACATCTAGTTATTAAAGGGATATGAAACCCAAAAATGTTCTTTTGTGATTCAGACCAAGCAACTTTAAAAACGTTTCCAATTTATTTCTATTATCAAATTTGCTTCGTTCCCATGATATTTTGTGTTGAAGAGATACCTAGGTAGGCATCTGGAACACTACATGACAGGCAAATAGTGCTGCTATTTAGTGCTTTTGCAAATGGATAACATTCTTGCAAAACTGCTGCCGTATAGTGCTCCAGAAATGGGCCGGCTCATTCAACAAGATACCAAGAGAACAAAATAAAAAATGATAATAGAAGCAAATTAGAAAGTTGTTTAAAATCACATTCTCTATCTGAATCATGAAAGGAAAATGTTTGGTTTCATATCCCTTTAAAGCACTGCGGGTTCTTTCTTAGAAATAAAATAGTTATAAAAGAAAAGAAACCATCTGATTTGGAATTCTGTTTTTTACATTATAGAAACCTTATTATATGGTATAAATAGTTTTGGCATTATAGAAACCTTATTATATGGTATAAATAGTTTTGGCATTATAGAAACCTTATTATATGGTATAAATAGTTTTGGCATTATAGAAACCTTATTATATGGTATAAATAGTTTTGGCATTATAGAAACCTTATTATATGGTATAAATAGTTTTGGCATTATAGAAACCTTATTATATGGTATAAATAGTTTTGGCATTATAGAAACCTTATTATATGGTATAAATAGTTTTGGCATTATAGAAACTCCTGGTAGTACCTTACCTTGAATATAAATACAGTTTGGGCAAAAAGACATTGTAGAGGATTTTGCATAAGACAGAGTGAGAAGATAACATTTAATAAGGCTTAGATATATTTTTATTGTTAGCTGTCATACATTTTGTAGGATGATAACTCAAATTTGTCTTTTGTTATCCTTCCTTATGAAATACCTATGGAGCAATAAAAATGTATGACTGTTTTTCAGACGGGGCCAGCAGCTTTGAGCAGGAGGCGCTGGATGCTCACAATGCTTATCGGCGCCAGCACGGTGCACCGCCCTTGAAGTTAACCAGGGAGCTTTGTGAATCCAGCCAAAAATGGGCGGACCACCTCTTGTCCATCAATGCCTTGCAACACAGCAACACCACTCATGGCGAGAATCTGTGGTACAAGTGGAACTCCAGTATGAGGGATGCAACCGGTAAGACTGTTACCCATATCTGACTAAATTTCTAGGGCAGAATTCTAGGGATGCTCCTAAGTAATATAGGACCGCATGGTTGAGGGATGCAACCGGTAAGAACATTACCTACAGAAATGCCCTCTCTCGACATCTAACTAGATTTCTAGGGCAAAATGGTGCTGCTCCTAGATACTATAGGACCACATGGTTGAGGGATGCAACCGTTAAGAAAGTACCTATACAAATGGCCTCTCTCCACATCTAACTAGATTTAGGTTTCTTGGGCAGAATGGTGCTGCTCCTAGGTAATATAGGACCACATGGTTGAGGGATACAAGAACGTTACCTACAGAAATGCTCCCTCTCGACATCTAACTAGATTTCTAGGGGAGAATGGTGCTGCTTCTAGATACTATAGGACCACATGTTTGAGGGATGCAACCGGTAAGAAAGTTACCTATAGAAATGGCCTCTCTAGTCTCCACATCTAACTAGATTAGGTTTCTTTGGCAGAATGGTGCTGCTCCTAGGTAATATAGGACATGGTTGAGAGATGCAACCGGTAAGAAAGTTACCTACAGAAATGCTCCCTCTCAACATCTAACTAGATTTCTAGGGGAGAATGGTGCTGCTCCTAGGTTATATAGGACCACATGGGTTTAGATTCTAAGATTCCAAGTGTAACTATGGATAACTAATGAGCACTTGAAGACCTCCAAGAGAGTGGTAGTTCAGTTCAGCCTTGTCTAACCAGAATTGTAAATGTTTGAGAGATATCTTCTAAAACCTTGTGAAGAAAATTCAAAATGTATTTATTGAGTGATTTAAAGAGCGTCAAAAACAGTAAATACATGCAAGACATAATTATATATTTAAAGCAAAGATTAGTCTTAGAATGTTGTATAGATATATTTTTTTACAATTATATTAGTTGTTTAAATATTAATAATATAAGTCTAAGTGTTTAGTTTCTATAAAGTAATGGGCCCCGTCATGTTTGAACTAGTTCTCTATGTATCTCTTTTTTTGTGCAAACAAAGCTGTGTGGAAACCCTTTTAGATTATCCTATGTTACACACAACCTTGTTTAGACAGTCTTGTTTATTGCTTGTTTTATATATGTCCCAAATTGTCTTCAGGAGGGGAAACAGATAAGGGGCAACTTAAGTTGAAACATGGCGGGACCTATTAGTCTATAGAAACAGTGGAAATTAGAAAACCAACAATATTCAGACTTAAATTACAAAAAAAGGAGACAAAATAATTACAGTATATTTCAAACTTTGTTAACCGCACATAATTAAACATAATATTATACTGTTTAATAACTATTTGACTTTGCAGTATTGTGAAGTACACAGCTAGGTGTGTCTCAACAACAAGTTAGAGGTTTCTAGGTGTATCAGTTATTTTTACAGAAAGGGTGGACTGTTATAAATATTGTTTCTAAGGTAGCTTGCCATATAATGCTCAGAACACGAACACTCCTGAAACTACTCCCCTGTATGTTTTTATGCAAAGGAGTAAAGTTTCAGTAAAGAAGACTAAGAGTAAGAAATAAATGTGTTAAAGGACATGAAACACAATTTTTTTTTTTCTTTTCATGACTCAGATTGGGCATAGAATTTAACTATACTTACTATTTTACTTATATTATCACATTTGCTTCATTCTCTTGGTATCCTTTGTTGAAGATGCAGCAATGCATTATCGGGAGCAAGCAGATGATTGGTGGCGTCACATAGAAGCCTCTTGTCACTCTCTTACTTGATGTATTTAGCTGTCTCTCAGTAGTGCATTGCTGCTCCTTTAACAAAGGATACCAAGAAAATGAAGTAAATTTGATAATATCGGTAAATTAGAAAGTTGTATAAAATTGTCTGCCCTATCTGATTCATGAAAGATTTTCTTTTATTAAATGGCCATTTAATAGAAGTAACTTGGAAACATTTTATTATTATTATTATCTGAATCATTAAAGGGACAGTCTAGACAAAATTCAGATAGGGCATGTCATTTTAAACAACTTTCCAATTTACTTTTATCATCAAATTTGCTTTGTTCTCTTGGTATTCTTAGTTAAAAGCTAAACCTAGGTCGCCTCATATGCTAATTTCTAAGCCTGTGAAGGCCGCCTCTAATTATCTGAATGCATTTTACAAGGTTTTTCATAGCTAGAGGGCATTAGTTCATGTGTGCTATATAGATAACATTGTACTCACGCCCATGGAGTTACTAATTAGCTAAAATGCAATTCTGTCAAAAGAACTGAGATAAGGGGTTGTCGGAAAAGGCTTAGATACAAGGTAATCACAGAGTTAAAAAGTATATTAATATAACCATGTTGTTTATGCAAAACTGGGGAATGGGTAATAAAAGGATTATCTATATTTTAAACAATAAACATTCTGGAGTAGACTGTCCCTTTAATGATTGGCTTCCTGTCCCTTTAAGAGGTTATCTAATGTGCCGCAGGGAATAGTTTTGGTAAAGGGGAATACTAGACCTAGGAATGCTAATTTATATTTGCAGGATAGTAGAGCGGGTTGTGCCAGAAAGGCCAGTAGATACAAGAAGCTGCCTTCTAGCAGAGGTGACAGACATAAATTGTAAAGCAATTCACAAATCCTTGTTATATGCAAATCTACATTTCTACCAATGGTATATCTTATGGGTTTAGGAATAGTTGCTATTTATTTTAGTCTTCGTTTTTACTAATTGTTACCCCTTTTTCTAGGTTCCCAGGTGGTGGATACTTGGTATGGAGAAATAAAAGACTACAATTTTAGCAAACCTGGATTTCAGTCCAACACAGGTGAGTGCTGAGGATTGTGTCTGGCATATTGTCACCAAAAATTCCTTTTCCGAGCATGAGATAGGGAAGAAATGACATCGCAATAATTAGTAATCAGTCTCCCTCTTTAGTATAATGTTGGGTGTTGTACGCCATCTATTGGATAGGAATATATAGCAGGCTATGAGTTCTCATTCTCATAAACGGACAATCAACATTGTTATTAAAGGGACAGTCAAGTAAAAAAAAAAACTTTCATGATTCAGATAGGGCACATAATTTTAAACAACTTTCCAATTTACTTTTATCACCAATTTTGCTTTGTTCTCTCTTGGTATTCTTAGTTGAAAGCTAAACCTAGGAGGTTCATATGCTAATTTCTTAGACCTTGAAGGCCGCCTCTAATCTAAATTAATTTTGATAGTTTTTCACCACTAGAGGGCATTAGTTCACGTGTTTCATATAGATAACATTGAGCTCATGCATGTGAATTTACCATGGAGACAGCTCTGAAAATGCAAGTCTGTCAAAAGAACTGAAATAAGGGGGCAGTCTGCAGAGGCTTAGATACAAGGTAATCACAGATGTAAAATGTGTATAATTATAACTGTGTTGGTTATGCAAAACTGGGGAATGGGTAATTAAGGGTTTATCTATCTTTTAAAACAACAACAATTCTGGTGTAGACTCTCCCTTTAAAGGGATATGAAACCCAAAAATATTTTCGGTGTGATTCCAGACACTGCATACAATTCTAAAGAAAACCTTTGCAATGGACTTCTTTTATCATATTTGCTTCCCATGATATTCTTTGTTGAAGAGGTACCCAGGTAGGTATCTGGAGCACTACATTGCAAAAAATAGTGCTGCCATATAGTGCTCCAGAAATGGGTAGACTCCTAAGCTTATGACCCTGCTCTTCAACCAAAGATACCAAGAAAACAAAGACAAATTGATAATAGAAGTAAATTAGAATTTTTTTTAAATTACTTGCTTTTATTTGAATCATGAAATAAAATGTTGGGTTTTATATCCCTATAAAGTTAAACTAAATCTAGTGTGCTGGGTAAATCTGTCGACTTACGCTCAATTTTGTCAAAAGGGGGTTGAAGCGGGAAGTCCCAGAGAGTGGCGAGCTGTTTTCCATAGGAAATAATGAAGCTTTATGTATAGGAAGAGTGAATGTGAAAGAGAAGACCTGACACTGTTAAAAACATTTTTTAAAGCAAATATAAATCAAATTGCTATATTTTCACCATTACTTTACTTTTGCATTTGCTTCTAGTTTTGCAACCATGTCTTTTTCTATCAGTGCAATAAGTGAATTAAGTATTTTGAAACAAACTTGCCAGCATACATTTGACAAAAATAAAACAGTGAGATCTGAAGACATAAAGTGCTTTAACAATATGATGAGACTTATGAGCGAACTTCAGATGCGCTGAATGGGTTTTTATACAGTACAAGGTGTAAAATGTAAACATGCAAAAGCTAATTACAGCCTCTCGCTCTCCCTCCCTTGTGTCCAGAGGTAAGCTCTCCTGGGCATATAAATTAGCCCCGCCCCTTTCATGTCCGGTAATTTTAATAGTGAAGCACCCTGCTTCTAGTGGGAGCACCCCAAAGTGTTTGGTATAGTTTTAAAGCTGTGTGTTCAAGTGCACATTCTGTTAAACCTTGGTGCATTTCGGTTACATGGTGCAGAAGCGACAAGTCTTTTTTGTGTTTACCGGGTGCTCACAAGGTAACGTAGCCAGGATAGGTAGGTGGTATTGCGCATACAATAAAACACATTCAGGCGGCTAGAAAAATGTCCTGAAAAGGGTGATTTTGTGAGGGGATGGGGAACAGAGTTTAATAGGGCAGAACGAAAGCTTGTGGCTAAGAACCGTTTTTTAACCCCTGAGTGACTGTAGAAGAAGCAACAAGCTATTGTGTCACAGCTTACATTGCAACTTATACTTTAAATACACTTTTTAAACTGCTCATTTTTTTGAGCACTATACAGTAATATGTGTCTCTCCTTCACATAGAGAAATGTAGGGAGTGCCCCCTAGCGAGATTCTCGTGAAGGACATTGGAACACTCATAGATCTTTTTAGAGTCTTGTCTTGAGGTTTAGAGAATATAGGGCCTTGTGTTTTTATCTCCCTCTGTCCATACCTTACCGACATATAAAGGTACATTTATAAAGCTGCAGCCGGACCGGTTCTTTCCCCACACAATTGCTACTTGCGACGCAGCATCTTTTTTACTGCAATTCATTTTTTATAGACAACCTTCAGCCACTGTTTGTCTTATTTGGAGTAACCAATCTGAGCTTTAAAGGGACTAGAAAGCCAAAACATTTCTTTTATAATTCAGATAGAGAATACAATTTAAATAACATTATAATTTACTTCTATTATCTAATTTGCTTTGGTCTTTTGGTATCCTTTGTTGAAAGGCATACCTAAGTAGGCTCAGGAGCTTTATGAATAAATAGAACATATTCTGCTATGTAAAGAACATTGGTATGTGAAATATTCATATTTTCATGTCGGGTTAGCGCACTTGAGAATATGTAATCGGATTTGCTTGTGAGTGGAGTCTTAGATTTTTTCCCACTTTTTTTGCTCCCTTGATTTGCTTGGCTTTTAACGCTCATCAGGTTAGCGTGCAAGCAAAAACGGTTTACTTTTAACTTGTAATAAGAGCGCAGCCAGACGCCTGCAAAAAGCTTACTTCTAGCGTAGTTAAAGGGACAGTCAACACCAGAATTTATGTTGTTTTAAAAGATAGATAATCCCTTTATTACCCATTCCCCAGTTTTGCATAAACAACACAGTTATATTAATATACTTTTAACCTCTGTGATTACCTTGTATCTAAGCATCTTCTGACAGCCCCCTGATCACATGACTTTTTATTTATTATCGATTGACTTTCATTTTAGCCAATTAGTGCAGTGTCTGCCACAATCCACGGGCGTCCTCACAATGTTATCTATAGGGTTTACCTGAACTAGCTCTCCCCTGCTGTGAAAAGCAAATACAAAAGCATGTGATTAGAGGCGGCCTTCAAGGGCTTAGAAATTATCATATGAGCCTTCCTAGGTCTAGCTTTCAACTAAGAATACCAAAAGAACAAAGCAAAATTGGTGATAAAAGTAAATTGGAAAGTTGTTTAAAATTACATGCCCTATTTGAAACATGAGGTTTTTTTTGGACTTGACTGTCCCTTTAACGTTTCCGCGGGAGCGTTAAATAGCGCTCTACTTGTAATCTGGCTCACAATTTTAAAAAACTTTCCAATTTACTGCTATTAACACATTTTCTTCGTTTTCTCATTATCCTTTGTTGAAAAGCAGGAAGTTAACTTCAGAAGTGTGCACGTGCCTGCAGCACTACATTGCAGCAGTTTTGTAACAATGTTTTAGATTACCAGCACTATTTCCTGTCATGTAGTGCTCCGGATATGTGCACCCTTCTATCTTGATAACAGAAGTAAATTTGAAACTTTTGTAAAATTGTATTCTCTGTCTGAATGTTGTGTTGGCATAAGTCATATTCGGTGTTCTTGGGTTCAATAATTTGATAATTCCTTTAAATAAATGAGATGCACCAAAAAAAGAGATATCATATCTGGCAGCTCAATAATGAATGCAGTTTCGGGACCTTATCTACAGAACTATATAAATACATTTGAAAGTGTTTGGGCTACAAAAAAGTGATTAGTAAAAAAAAACAAAAAACAACAAAACCAAACAAACAAACATCATAATATTATAGGGATAGTCTAAAGCAAAAAACATGTTCTAATTCATAAGAGTGTGTAATGATTGTATTACTGCCCCTAGATAACTGTTTTAACCCCCATAGAAAGGTTAAATAGAGGGGTAAAGTTCAGTTCAGGAGCTGCAAGCATTGGAGCTCTCGAACAAGGGTTGCCACCTTAGCCATTTCGTCCTGGACACTTATGAGTTACACATGCTGCAGGGTTGAACATGAATAGTGCAGTCCAGGGTCACTATTTGTGTGGTGTCCAGAGGAGCAATACATGTTCCCCTCTGCACACCCTGCAACATGTGTAACTCATAAGTGTCCAGGAAAACACGGCCGAGGTGGCAACCCTATTCTAGACAAAGCATACCATTTTTCTAATGTACTTCTTTTTTCAAATTTGCTTAGTACCCATGATATTCTTTGTTGAAGAGATACCTAGGTAGGCATCTGGAGCAATACCTGGCAGGAAATTGTGCTGCCATCTATTGCTCTTGCTTATGAATAACATTCTTGTAAAGTTGCTGCCTTATAGTGTTGCAGACACGTGAATGCGCCTGAGCTTATGTCCCTGCTTTCCAACAAAGAATTATCAAAGAACATTTGATAATAGAAGTAAATTAGAAAGCTGTTTCAAATTGCTGCTCTATTTGAATCATGAAAGAAAACTTGTGGGTTTCATATGCCTTTAAAACAACACTGCAGTCATATAATAAGACTGAAGATATATATCCTATTTGTATACCTTAATAAATATTATCTTCATAGGTATGTTTTATTAAAGGGACACTAACGTAATATTCTTCTTTGCTTCAACTAAAAGAGAAATTTGATTTTGTATTAAAGTTTTTATTTTATTTTTAAGCGGATGTTTCTGTGCTGAAAACAAACGTGTTTGATCTTACGGCTATGGGGCATGTCATTGCCCAATAAAACGTTGGGAGTTCTGCTTGTTAGCCAATGAGTTCCTATGCCACAGGTCAGCTGTACAGATCTGCACTTACTATAAGTCCCTTTCAGATGATTTATTTTGCCACAAATAACTTACTTTAAAGGTCAACAGTGAAGAATATAAAGTCACATCGTTATAGTACCCACAGAAACCAAATTATTCCTAAATATAGAATGAAATGGAACAAATATGCAAAAGAAAAGAGAGAAAATGGAAAATATTCCTGCTTCAGGTCATCTAGAATTTCTGTGTTTTTCCAGAATATAACAACATAGCTAACAATCCAACTAAACTGCTTCGCCATAATAAACATTCGGCTAGATTACGAGTTTTGCGGTATGGGTGAAAAAGCAGCGTTAAGGCTCTTTTTCACTACTGCTGGTATTACGAGTCTTGCAGGTTTAGCTGCACCGCACACTTTTTTGGTCGTAACGCAACGTAACTACCGCAGCTTTCAAAAAGTCCTTTTTCAATGGGACTTCTTTTGCGCCGGTATTACGAGTTTGCCTGGGAGGCCAAAAAGTGAGCGGTACACCCTATACCGTCAAGATCCATACCGTAAACTGAGAGTCAGTAGTTATGAGTTTTATGCTACAAAGCTGTAGCATAAAACTCATAACTAAAGTGCTAAAAAGTACACTAACAACCATAAACTACCTATTAACCCCTAAACCGAGGCTCTCCCGCATTGCAAACACTAAAATAAAATTATTTACCCCTAATCTGCCGCTCCGGACATTGCCGCCACTAGAACAAACATATTAACCCCTAAACCGCCGCACTCCCGCATCGCAAACACTAGTTAAATATTATTAACCCCTAACCTGCTGTCCCTAACATCACCACAACCTACATTACTGTTATTAACCCTTAATCTGCTGCCCCAACGTCGTCGCTACCTACCTACACTTATTAACCCTTAATCTGCCGCCCCCAACGTCGCTGCCACTATACTAAAGTTATAAACCCCTAAACCTAACCCTAAGTCTAACCCTAACACCCCTAACTTTAATATAATTAAAATAAATCTAATAAAAAATTCCTATCATTAACTAAATAATTCCTATTTAAAACTAAATGCTTACCTGTAAAATAAACCCTAAGATAGTTACAATATAACTTATAATTACATTGTAGCTAGCTTAGGTTTTATTTTTATTTCACAGGCAAATTTGTATTTATTTTAACTAGGTAGACTTGTTAGTAAATAGTTATTAACTTTACTAGCTACCTAGCTAAAATAAATACAAATTTACCTGTAAAATAAAACATAACCTGAGTTACACTAACACCTAACCTTACACTACAATTAAATAAATTACATTAATTAAATCCAATTAACTAAATTACAAAAAACCCCACTAAATTACACAAAATAAAAAATAAATTATCAGATATTTAAACTAATTACACCTAATCTATTAGCCCTATCAAAATAAAAAAGCCCCCCCAAATAAAAAAAAACCCTAGCCTAAACTAAACTACCAATAGCCCTTAAAAGAGCCTTTTGCAGGGCATTGCCCCAAAGAAATCAGTTCTTTTACCTGTAAAAAAAATACAAACCACCACCCACACAACCAACCCCCCCAAATAAAATCCTAACTAAAAACCTAAGCTCCCCATTGCCCTGAAAAGGGCATTTGGATGGGCATTGCCCTTAAAAAAGCATTTAGCTCTTTTTCGGTGCCCAAAAGCCCTAATCTAAAAATAAAACCCACCCAATAAACCCTTAAAAAAACCTAACACTAACCAACGAAGATCCACTTACAGTTTTTGAAGATCCAACATCCATCCTCAACAAAGCGGCAGAAGTCCTCATCGAAGCCGGCAGAAGTCTTCATCCAAGCGGGCCGAAGTCTTCATCCAAGCCGGCAGAAATCTTCATCCAGACGGCATCTTCTATCTTCATCCATCCGGCGCGGAGCGGCTCCATCTTCAATCGGAATTAAAGGTGAAAAAATCCTATTGGCTGATGCAATCCGCCAATAGTATTGAGCTTGCATTCTATTGGCTGTTCCAATCAGCCAATAGAATGCGAGCTCAATCCTATTGGCTGATTGCATAATAGTAGGGGGTGTTAGGGTTAGACTTAGGGTTAGGTTTAGGGGTTTATAACTTTAGTATAGTGGCGGCGACGTTGGGGGCGGCAGATTAGGGGTTAATAAGTGTACTGTAGGTGGCGGCGAAGTCGGTGTGGCAGATTAGGGGTTAATAAATGTAATGTAGATGTTGGCGATGTTGGGGGCGGCAGATTAGGGGTGTTTAGACTCAGGGTTTATGTTAGGGCGTTAGGTGTAAACATAACTTTTTAGTTCCCCATATGAATCAATGGGGCTGCGTTACGGAGCTTTACGCTCCTTTATTGCAGGTGTTAGACTTTTTTTCAGCTGGCTCTCCCCATTGATGTCTATGGGGAAATCATGCACGAGCATGTAAAACTAGCTCCCCGCGGCGCTGGTATTGGATTGCTGTATGGAGCACAATTTTGCTTAACGATCACTTCTTGTCTGCTAACGCCGGTTTTATGCAAACCTGTAATAGCAGCGCTATAGGGAGGTGAGCGGTAACAATAACTTGCAAGTTAGCACCAAGCAGCTCTTACCGCAAAACTCGTTATCTAGCCGATTGTTTTCCAAGCTGACAGTAATAAATGTAATAGCATAAGTCTAAATGTACTTGGTTTCTATATTATCAAGCTCCAGAATAGGAGTAATATTTATACCATATATATTATATATGTTTTGAAGTAATTCTATATATATATACACACACACATACATATATATACTGTATATATATATATATTTTTATATTATATGGTGTGAGGTTTTCTACACCCTCCTACCTCACATTTTCTGTACTCATTTGCTTTTTTAAGTGGATTATACGTTTTGCATCAACAATCATGATAGGAAAAGTATTCTTTGCAATAGCAGTGAGCAAACAAGGTAGTGTAGGTGTTAATATTATATGGGTATATTTAAATATATATTTAGATTTTGCTATGACAAAGGTTAAAAAGGAAGATATGTCTGTTTATTTAAATACCTGTTAAATTATGTTTTTACTACTTAAAGGGACATGAAACCCAAAAATTTCCTTTCATGATTTATGTAGAACATATAATTTTAAACAACTTTCCAATTGACTTCTATTATTTAATTTGCTTCATTCTCTCGTTATCCATTGCTGAAAGGTTTATCTAGGAAAGCTCAGGAACAGCAAAGAACCTAGGTTCTAGTTGCTGATTGGTGGCTGCATATATAGTCTGATTGTCATTGGCTCACCCATGTGTTCAGTTAGAAACCAGTAGTGCATTGCTGCTCCTTCAACAAATGATACCAAGAGAATGAAGCAAATTTGATAATAGAAGTAAACTGGAAAGTTTTTTTTAAATTGTATGTTCTACCTAAATTATGAAAAAGAAATTTTGGGTTTCATGTCCCTTTAACTAATCTGCATCAGTGCTAAACCACCTTAAGAAAATAGAAGAGGGCTGGCTACCCCAGTCTCCTAGATTAACTGCATATGTGCAAACAGAGTTCATGCTAGATCTGCAAATTGGATTGTGATTGGTTAGCAAGGATCAGGGAAATTAGTGAAAAGAAAACACAAAATATGTTCAGGTGACAAAATATAGCTGCAATATTTGCTGCACCTACCCCATAAGGGGATTAAAGGGACAGTATACATCAATTTTCATATAACTGCATGTAATAGACACTACTATAAAGAATAAGATGCACAGATACCGATATAAAAATCCAGCAAAAAAACCTTTTAAAAACTCACTTAGAAGCTTACAGTTTAGCTCTGTTGAAAAGGCAGCTGGAAAGCCCACTGCAAGTGGGAAATAAGACCCCCCCCCCCTTCCTCTGCATATGAAGATACTCTTTACACAAACAGGAGCAAGCTGGAGTAGGTATACCTCAGTATTCTCCTAAAACTTTGGGGCTTGGTTAGGAGTCTGAAAATCAGAGCAATGTTATTTAAAAATAAGCAAAACTATACATTTAAAAAAAACTTTATGGGCTATATAAATAGATCATCTACAAAACATTTATGCAAAGAAAAAAAATGAGTGTATAATGTCCCTTTAATGTGGTTAAATACAGGAAGCAAAATGCAGGAGATAAAGTATATCTAGCCAAGAGTTCTCTGGTACATTGGTAACAATATATTCCACTGAAAAAGCATTAACAAAGATTGCATGATTTGTAACTGTGTTTTCTGATGCTTTTTGTTTTAAAATTTATCTGGATTGGATAGATCATTATATTTTAAACAATTTTCCAATTTACTTCTGTTATTAATTTTGCTTAGTTCTCTTGATATCTTTTGTTACATAGTTAGGGGAGTTTGTGTCTTCTGCAATCTGGCAGCAGCATTTTCAACATTGTTTATAGCAATGTTTTACATAGTTGCAAACATTGTTGCCATAGACTGCTATAGACATGTGCACACTCCTAAGCTCCTATCAGCCAACCTAGGTTTACTCTTCAACAAAGGATAGCAAGTGAACAAAGCACATTTGATAATAGAAATACATTGGAATGTTCTGTCTGAATCATGAATGTGTATTTTGTTTACAAAGGTGCCAATCACTGGACACAGAGAAAAACTAACAGAAGATGTTTTCTACGCAGGTCACTTCACTCAGGTTGTCTGGAAAGACTCGAAAGAGCTCGGCATTGCTAAAGCTGTGGACGGCAAAGGTATGGTGATTGCTGTTGCCCAATACAGCCCTGCGGGGAACATCACCAACCCCGGTTACTTTCAGAAGAATGTGCTACCAAAAGGCACACCTGTGTCTGATAGCGGAAATGGGTCAGCTGACAGAGGCCAGGCGGCAACTTTCCATCCAGCAGCACGTGCGGGAGATTCAGCACCTTACGGTAGTGAAAACTTTATTACCTTTTTAATAGTTTTGTTTACTGTATGTACACAGTAGACATGTGCAGCCGTGAAAAATTTGGTTCGGTTCGATTCGAATTCGGAAGAAATCGAATGAATTTGTTTCGGATTCATTCGGATTCTTTCGGATTCGAACAAATTCGGTTTGCATTCGTTTCGGTTTGGTTCAATTCGGATTTTCGGAAAATCGGTCACTGTAAAGTGGGATGTGCTGTGTATTACACTAGTATACCATGCCATCCGAATCCATCCGAATAAATTCGAATCGATTCGGATTTATTCGGTAGATTCGGAACTACCGCAATTTGGAAATTCGAATCGATCCGAATCTCCGAATTCGAACAAATTTGTCCGAATTTCGATTCGGGCCGAACCGAATCGCACATGTCTAGTACACAGCATAGGTAGAGGTTATAAATATTATATTATATATAGGTGAGGTTTTGCTAGGACCTCCTGATTTTGACTTTTAAATGCGGGAAAAAAAATAATTTTTTAGAATGTTAGAACATTTTTTTTATTGCAGTATTGCTTTTATATTAAATAATAAAAAAAATAAAATATATATAATGCTCTTAATTTTGGCTTTTTTGAACCTTCCCGCACATAAAGTTTGTATTTTGACATAAAACTGCAGAAAAACCATGAGCAACTTAAAGGGAGAGTAAAGTCAAAATTAAACTTTTATGATTCATATAGAGCATGCAAATGTAAATAACTTTCCAATGTACTTCTGTTATCAAATTTGCTTCGTTGTCTTGGTATCTTTTATTGAAGAGTAAGACTAGGTAGGCTCATAAAAGCTCAGGAGTGTGCACGTGTCTTTAGTAATCTATGGCAGCAGTGTTTTCTAACATTATTTGTAGCTTTGTTATACAATGTTGCCAAACACTGCTGCCATAGCATATTAAAGACACGTGCACACTCCTGAGTGCTTAGGACCCTACCTAGTTTTACTCTTCAATAAAAGATACCAAGAGAACGAAGCCAATAGAAGTAAATTAAAAAGTTGTTTAAAATTACATGATCTATCTGAATCATGAATGTTTAATTTTCACTTTAATGTGGCAGTTGGTGCACTTACACATTTTACGTTATAAATAATTACTACTTAGTGTTAGGTCTATTATAATGGTGTTAGGTTTAGTATAATGGTAGAATTAGTATTAAGCATCTCACAGTACATTAATGTGTGTAATATTTTATGGGATATAAAGGGTTAACATGACTACAACTTGTGAATGACATTTTTAAATAGGTACCGTCCCTAAAAAGTGCTTTCCCCATAGCTTATGCCCTCAGCCTTACTCAGCTCATGCTGAAATACCGAGCTACTATACTGTAATTGGCATACAATGATATTTCCTATGTACTTCATCTGGTTAAATTGGTGATATTGTAATCAGCTCCTTATGGTCATTATTTGTAGACACCCGGCAATTTGCAGAAGAGTTCTTGAAAGCAAATAATGTGTACAGATCTCGCCATGGAGCAAAGCCACTGCAGCTAAACTCCAGGGTCAGCCAAGATGCCCAGAAGTGGGCCGAACATCTCCTGTCCTTGAAGACTCTGAAGCACAGCGAGACATCTCATGGAGAGAATATCTGGGCCAAGTCTGGAAGCCCCAACATCTCTGTGACAGGTAGGTGCCCAGTAGCCACAAATACAAGCCTCAATATCACTGTGATAGGTGCCCAGTAGCCACAAATACAAGCCTCAATATCACTGTGATAGGTGCCCAGTAGCCACAAATACAAGCCTCAATATCACTGTGATAGATAGGTGCCCAGTAGCCATAAATACAAGCCTCAATATCACTGTCATAGGTGCCCAGTAGCCACAAATACAAGCCTCAATATCACTGTGATAGATAGGTGCCCAGTAGCCATAAATACAAGCCTCAATATCACTGTGATAGGTACCCAGTAGCCACAAATACAAGCCTCAATATCACTGTGATAGATAGGTGCCCAGTAGCCATAAATACAAGCCTCAATATCACTGTGATAGGTACCCAGTAGCCACAAATACAAGCCTCAATATCACTGTGATAGATAGGTGCCCAGTAGCCATAAATACAAGCCTCAATATCACTGTGATAGGTACCCAGTAGCCACAAATACAAGCCTCAATATCACTGTGATAGATATGTGCCCAGTAGCCATAAATGCAAGCCTCAATATCACTGTGATAGATATGTGCCCAGTAGCCATAAATACAAGCCTCAATATCACTGTGATAGGTGCCCAGTAGCCATAAATGCAAGCCTCAATATCACTGTGATAGATATGTGCCCAGTAGCCATAAATACAAGCCTCAATATCACTGTGATAGGTGCCCAGTAGCCACAAATACAAGCCTCAATATCACTGTGATAGATATGTGCCCAGTAGCCACAAATACAAGCCTCAATATCACTGTGATAGATATGTGCCCAGTAGCCATAAATACAAGCCTCAATATCCACTGTGATAGATATGTGCCCAGTAGCCACAAATACAAGCCTCAATATCACTGTGATAGGTGCCCAGTAGCCACAAATACAAGCCTCAATATCACTGTGATAGATATGTGCCCAGTAGCCATAAATACAAGCCTCAATATCACTGTGATAGATATGTGCCCAGTAGCCACAAATACAAGCCTCAATATCACTGTGATAGATAGGTGCCCAGTAGTCACAAATACAAGCCTCAATATCACTGTGATAGATAGGTGCCCAGTAGCCATAAATACAAGCCTCAATATCACTGTGATAGATAGGTGCCCAGTAGTCACAAATACAAGCCTCAATATCACTGTGATAGGTATGTGCCCAGTAGCCATAAATACAAGCCTCAATATCACTGTGATAGATATGTGCCCAGTAGCCACAAATACAAGCCTCAATATCACTGTGATAGATATGTGCCCAGTAGCCACAAATACAAGCCTCAATATCACTGTGATAGATATGTGCCCAGTAGCCACAAATACAAGCCTCAATATCACTGTGATAGATATGTGCCCAGTAGCCACAAATACAAGCCTCAATATCACTGTGATAGATATGTGCCCAGTAGCCATAAATACAAGCCTCAATATCACTGTGATAGGTGCCCAGTAGCCACAAATACAAGCCTCAATATCACTGTGATAGGTATGTGCCCAGTAGCCATAAATACAAGCCTCAATATCACTGTGATAGATATGTGCCCAGTAGCCACAAATACAAGCCTCAATATCACTGTGATAGATATGTGCCCAGTAGCCACAAATACAAGCCTCAATATCACTGTGATAGATATGTGCCCAGTAGCCATAAATACATGCCTCAATATCACTGTGATAGGTATGTGCCCAGTAGCCATAAATACATGCCTCAATATCACTGTGATAGGTATGTGCCCAGTAGCCATAAATACAAGCCTCAATATCACTGTGATAGATATGTGCCCAGTAGCCACAAATACAAGCCTCAATATCACTGTGATAGATATGTGCCCAGTAGCCACAAATACAAGCCTCAATATCACTGTGATAGGTGCCCAGTAGTCACAAATACAAGCCTCAATATCACTGTGATAGGTGCCCAGTAGTCACAAATACAAGCCTCAATATCACTGTGATAGATATGTGCCCAGTAGCCATAAATACAAGCCTCAATATCACTGTGATAGATATGTGCCCAGTAGCCACAAATACAAGCCTCAATATCACTGTGATAGGTGCCCAGTAGTCACAAATACAAGCCTCAATATCACTGTGATAGATAGGTGCCCAGTAGCCACAAATACAAGCATCAATATCACTGTGATAGGTGCCCAGTAGTCACAAATGCAAGCCTCAATATTACTGTGATAGATGCCCAGTAGCCACAAATGCAAGCCTCAATATCACTGTGATAGGTGCCCAGTAGTCACAAATACAAGCCTCAATATCACTGTGATAGATATGTGCCCACTAGTCACAAATACAAGCCTCAATATCACTGTGATAGATATGTGCCCAGTAGCCACAAATACAAGCCTCAATATCACTGTGATAGGTGCCCAGTAGTCACAAATGCAAGCCTCAATATCACTGTGATAGATGCCCAGTAGCCACAAATGCAAGCCTCAATATCACTGTGATAGGTGCCCAGTAGTCACAAATACAAGCCTCAATATCACTGTGATAGATATGTGCCCAGTAGCCATAAATACAAGCCTCAATATCACTGTGATAGATATGTGCCCAGTAGCCACAAATACAAGCCTCAATATCACTGTGATAGGTGCCCAGTAGTCACAAATACAAGCCTCAATATCACTGTGATAGATAGGTGCCCAGTAGCCACAAATACAAGCATCAATATCACTGTGATAGGTGCCCAGTAGTCACAAATGCAAGCCTCAATATTACTGTGATAGATGCCCAGTAGCCACAAATGCAAGCCTCAATATCACTGTGATAGGTGCCTAGTAGTCACAAATACAAGCCTCAATATCACTGTGATAGATATGTGCCCACTAGTCACAAATACAAGCCTCAATATCACTGTGATAGATATGTGCCCAGTAGCCACAAATACAAGCCTCAATATCACTGTGATAGGTGCCCAGTAGTCACAAATGCAAGCCTCAATATCACTGTGATAGATGCCCAGTAGCCACAAATGCAAGCCTCAATATCCCTGTGATAGGTGCCCAGTAGCCACAAATACAAGCCTCAATATCACTGTGATAGGTGCCCAGTAGTCACAAATACAAGCCTCAATATCACTGTGATAGGTAGGTGCCCAGTAGTCACAAATGCAAACCTCAATATCACTGTGATAGATATGTGCCCAGTAGCCACAAATACAAGCCTCAATATCACTGTGATAGATATGTGCCCAGTAGCCACAAATACAAGCCTCAATATCACTGTGATAGGTGCCCAGTAGCCACAAATGCAAGCCTCAATATCACTGTGATAGATATGTGCCCAGTAGCCACAAATACAAGCCTCAATATCACTGTGATAGGTGCCCAGTAGCCACAAATGCAAGCCTCACTATCACTGTGATAGGTGCCCAGTAGCCACAAATTACAAGCCTCAATATCACTGTGATAGGTGCCCAGTAGTCACAAATACATGCCTCAATATCACTGTGATAGATATGTGCCCAGTAGCCACAAATACAAGCCTCAATATCACTGTGATAGATATGTGCCCAGTAGCCACAAATACAAGCCTCAATATCACTGTGATAGGTGCCCAGTAGTCACAAATGCAAGCCTCAATATCACTGTGATAGGTGCCCAGTAGCCACAAATGCAAGCCTCAATATCACTGTGATAGGTGCCCAGTAGCCACAAATACAAGCCTCAATATCACTGTGATAGATATGTGCCCAGTAGCCACAAATACAAGCCTCAATATCACTGTGATAGGTGCCCAGTAGCCACAAATACAAGCCTCAATATCTCTGTGACAGGTAGGTGCCCAGTAGCCACAAATACAAGCCCCAGTATCACTGTGATAGCTAGGTACCCAGTAGCCACAAATCCAAGCTCCAGTATCACTGTGATAGATAGGTGCCCATTAGCCACAAATACAAGCTCCAGTATCACTGTGATAGATAGGTGCCCATTAGCCACAAATACAAGCTCCAGTATCACTGTGATAGATAGGTGCCCATTAGCCACAAATACAAGCTCCAGTATCACTGTGATAGATAGGTGCCCATTAGCCACAAATACAAGCTCCAGTATCACTGTGATAGATAGGTGCCCATTAGCCACAAATACAAGCTCCAGTATCACTGTGATAGATAGGTGCCCATTAGCCACAAATACAAGCTCCAGTATCACTGTGATAGATAGGTACCCAGTAGCCACAAATACAAGCTACAGTATCACTGTGATAGATAGGTGCCCATTAGCCACAAATACAAGCTACAGTATCACTGTGATAGATAGGTGCCCATTAGCCACAAATACAAGCTACAGTATCACTGTGATAGATAGGTGCCCATTAGCCACAAATACAAGCTACAGTATCACTGTGATAGATAGGTGCCCATTAGCCACAAATACAAGCTCCAGTATCACTGTGATAGCTAGGTGCCCAGTAGCCACAAATACAAGCTCCAGTATCACTGTGATAGATAGGTGCCCATTAGCCACAAATACAAGCTACAGTATCACTGTGATAGATAGGTGCCCATTAGCCACAAATACAAGCTCCAGTATCACTGTGATAGATAGGTGCCCATTAGCCACAAATACAAGCTACAGTATCACTGTGATAGATAGGTGCCCAGTAGCCACAAATACAAGCTACAGTATCACTGTGATAGCTAGGTACCCAGTAGCCACAAATACAAGCTACAGTATCACTGTGATAGCTAGGTACCCAGTAGCCACAAATACAAGCTCCAGTATCACTGTGATAGCTAGGTACCCAGTAGCCACAAATACAAGCTCCAGTATCACTGTGATAGCTAGGTACCCAGTAGCCACAAATACAAGCTACAGTATCACTGTGATAGATAGGTACCCAGTAGCCACAAATACAAGCTCCAGTATCACTGTGATAGATAGATGCCCAGTAGCCACAAATACAAGCTCCAGTATCACTGTGATAGCTAGGTACCCAGTAGCCACAAATACAAGCTACAGTATCACTGTGATAGCTAGGTGCCCAGTAGCCACAAATACAAGCTACAGTATCACTGTGATAGCTAGGTGCCCAGTAGCCACAAATACAAGCCCCTATATCGCAGTGATAGCTAGGTACCCAGTAGCCACAAATCCAAGCTACAGTATCACTGTGATAGCTAGGTACCCAGTAGCCACAAATACAAGCTACAGTATCATTGTGATAGCTAGGTACCCAGTAGCCACAAATACAAGCCCCTATATCACTGTGATAGCTAGGTACCCAGTAGCCACAAATACAAGCTCTAGTATCACAGTGATAGCTAGGTACCCAGTAGCCACAAATACAAGCTACAGTATCATTGTGATAGCTAGGTACCCAGTAGCCACAAATACAAGCTACAGTATCACGGTGATAGCTAGGTACCCAGTAGCCACAAATACAAGCTACAGTATCACTGTGATAGCTAGGTACCCAGTAGCCACAAATCCAAGCTACATTATCACTGTGATAGCTAGGTACCCAGTAGCCACAAATACAAGCTACAGTATCACTGTGATAGCTAGGTACCCAGTAGCCACAAATACAAGCTACAGTATCACTGTGATAGCTAGGTACCCAGTAGCCACAAATACAAGCTACAGTATCACTGTGATAGATAGGTACCCGTTAGCCACAAATCCAAGCTCTAGTATCACAGTGATAGCTAGGTACCCAGTAGCCACAAATCCAAGCTACAGTATCATTGTGATAGCTAGGTACCCAGTAGCCACAAATACAAGCTACAGTATCACGGTGATAGCTAGGTACCCAGTAGCCACAAATCCAAGCTACAGTATCACTGTGATAGCTAGGTACCCAGTAGCCACAAATCCAAGCTACATTATCACTGTGATAGCTAGGTACCCAGTAGCCACAAATACAAGCTACAGTATCACTGTGATAGCTAGGTACCCAGTAGCCACAAATACAAGCTACAGTATCACTGTGATAGCTAGGTACCCAGTAGCCACAAATACAAGCTACAGTATCACTGTGATAGCTAGGTACCCAGTAGCCACAAATACAAGCTCCAGTATCACTGTGATAGCTAGGTACCCAGTAGCCACAAATACAAGCTCCAGTATCACTGTGATAGCTAGGTACCCAGTAGCCACAAATACAAGCTCCAGTATCACTGTGATAGCTAGGTACCCAGTAGCCACAAATACAAGCTACAGTATCACTGTGATAGCTAGGTACCCAGTAGCCACAAATACAAGCTACAGTATCACTGTGATAGCTAGGTACCCAGTAGCCACAAATACAAGCTACAGTATCACTGTGATAGCTAGGTACCCAGTAGCCACAAATACAAGCTACAGTATCATTGTGATAGCTAGGTACCCAGTAGCCAAAAATACAAGCTACAGTATCACTGTGATAGCTAGGTACCCAGTAGCCACAAATACAAGCTACAGTATCACTGTGATAGCTAGGTACCCAGTAGCCACAAATACAAGCTACAGTATCATTGTGATAGCTAGGTACCCAGTAGCCACAAATACAAGCCCCTATATCACTGTGATAGCTAGTTACCCAGTAGCCACAAATCCAAGCTCCAGTATCACTGGATTCATGTCCGAAAACAGAATTTATGCTTACCTGATAAATTACTTTCTCCAACGGTGTGTCCGGTCCACAGCGTCATCCTCACTTGTGGGAATATCTCTTCCCCAACAGGAAATGGCAAAGAGTCCCAGCAAAGCTGGCCATATAGTCCCTCCTAGGCTCCGCCCACCCCAGTCATTCGACCGACGGACAGGAGGAAATATATATAGGATAAACCATATGGTACCGTGGTGACTGTAGTTAGAGAAAATAATTCATCAGACCTGATTAAAAAACCAGGGCGGGCCGTGGACCGGACACACCGTTGGAGAAAGTAATTTATCAGGTAAGCATAAATTCTGTTTTCTCCAACATTGGTGTGTCCGGTCCACGGCGTCATCCTTACTTGTGGGAACCAATACCAAAGCTTTAGGACACGGATGAAGGGAGGGAGCAAATCAGGTTACCTAAACGGAAGGCACCACAGCTTGCAAAACCTTTCTCCCAAAAATAGCCTCCGAAGAAGCAAAAGTATCAAATTTGTAAAATTTGGCAAAAGTGTGCAGTGAAGACCAAGTCGCTGCCTTACATATCTGGTCAACAGAAGCCTCGTTCTTGAAGGCCCATGTGGAAGCCACAGCCCTAGTGGAGTGAGCTGTGATTCTTTCAGGAGGCTGCCGTCCGGCAGTCTCATAAGCCAATCGGATGATGCTTTTAAGCCAAAAGGAAAGAGAGGTAGAAGTCGCTTTTTGACCTCTCCTTTTACCAGAATAAACAACAAACAAGGAAGAAGTTTGTCTGAAATCTTTTGTAGCCTCTAAATAGAATTTTAGAGCACGGACTACGTCCAAATTATGTAACAAACGTTCCTTCTTTGAAACTGAATTCAGACATAAAGAAGGAACAACTATCTCCTGGTTAATATTTTTGTTAGAAACAACCTTAGGAAGAAAACCAGGCTTAGTACGCAAAACCACCTTATCTGCATGGAACACCAGATAGGGCGGAGAACACTGCAGAGCAGATAACTCTGAAACTCTTCTAGCAGAAGAAATTGCAACCAAAAACAAAACTTTCCAAGATAGTAACTTAATATCTATGGAATGTAAAGGTTCAAACGGAACCCCTTGAAGAACTGAAAGAACTAGATTTAGACTCCAGGGAGGAGTCAAAGGTCTGTAAACAGGCTTGATCCTAACCAGAGCCTGAACAAATGCTTGAACATCTGGCACAGTTGCCAGTCTTTTGTGTAGTAAGACAGATAAAGCAGAGATCTGTCCCTTTAGAGAACTTGCAGATAATCCTTTCTCCAAACCTTCTTGTAGAAAGGAGAGAATCTTAGGAATTTTTATCTTATTCCATGGGAATCCTTTGGATTCACACCAACAGATATATCTTTTCCATATTTTATGGTAAATCTTTCTAGTTACCGGATTTCTGGCCTGAACCAGAGTATCTATCACAGAATCTGAAAACCCACGCTTCGATAGAATCAAGCGTTCAATCTCCAAGCCGTCAGCTGGAGGGAGACCAGATTTGGATGTTCGAATGGACCCTGAACAAGAAGGTCCTGTCTCAAAGGTAGCTTCCATGGTGGAACCGATGACATATTCACCAGGTCTGCATACCAAGTCCTGCGTGGCCACGCAGGAGCTATCAAGATCACCGAGGCCCTCTCCTGATTGATCCTGGCTACCAGCCTGGGAATGAGAGGAAACGGTGGAAATACATAAGCTAGGTTGAAGGTCCAAGGTGTTACTAGTGCATCTACTAGAGTCGCCGTGGGATCCCTGGATCTGGACCCGTAGCAAGGAACCTTGAAGTTCTGACGAGACGCCATCAGATCCATGTCTGGAATGCCCCATAATTGGGTTATTTGGGCAAAGATCTCCGGGTGGAGTTCCCACTCCCCCGGATGGAATGTCTGACGACTCAGAAAATCCGCTCTGGTCTGCGGAAGCTCATTCCCTGGGACAGATGGTCCAGGGTCAGCCACCAACGGAGTGAATCTCTGGTCTTCTGATCTACTTGAATCATTGGAGACAAGTCTGTATAATCCCCATTCCACTGTTTGAGCATGCACAGTTGTAATGGTCTCAGATGAATTCGTGCAAAAGGAACTATGTCCATTGCTGCAACCATCAACCCTACTACTTCCATGCACTGCGCTATGGAAGGACGAGTAACAGAATGAAGAGCTTGACAAGAGCTTAGAAGTTTTGATTTTCTGACCTCTGTCAGAAAAATCCTCATTTCTAAGGAATCTATTATTGTTCCCAAGAAGGGAACTCTTGTCGACGGAGACAGAGAACTTTTTTCTATGTTCACCTTCCATCCGTGTGATCTGAGAAAGGCCAGAACGATGTCTGTATGAGCCTTTGCTTTTGACAGGGACGACTCTTGTATTAGAATGTCGTCCAAGTAAGGTACTACTGCAATGCCCCTCGGTCTTAGAACCGCTAGAAGGGACCCTAGCACCTTTGTGAAAATCCTTGGAGCAGTGGCTAACCCGAATGGGAGGGCCACAAACTGGTAATGCCTGTCCAGAAAAGCGAACCTTAGGAACTGATGATGTTCTTTGTGGATAGGAATATGTAGGTACGCATCCTTTAGATCCACGGTAGTCATAAATTGACTTTCCTGGATAGTGGGTAGAATCGTTCGAATGGTTTCCATCTTGAACGATGGTACCCTGAGAAATTTGTTTAGGATCTTCAAATCCAAAATTGGTCTGAAAGTTCCCTCTTTTTTGGGAGCTACGAACAGATTGGAATAAAATCCCATTCCTTGTTCCTTTATTGGAACTGGGTGTATCACTCCCATCTTTAACAGGTCTTCTACACAATGTAAGAATGCCTGTCTCTTTATTTGGTTTGAGGATAAGTGAGACATGTGGAACCTTCCCCTTGGGGGTAGTTCCTTGAATTCCAGGAGATAACCTTGAGAAACTATTTCTAGCGCCCAGGGATCCTGAACATCTCTTGCCCAAGCCTGAGCAAAGAGAGAGAGTCTGCCCCCCACTAGATCCGGTCCCGGATCGGGGGCTACTCCTTCATGCTGTTTTGTTAGCAACGGCAGGCTTCTTGGCCTGCTTACCCTTGTTCCAGCCCTGCATCGGTTTCCAGGCTGGTTTGGGTTGTGAGGCATTACCCTCTTGCTTAGAGGATGCAGAATTAGAGGCCGGTCCGTTCCTGAAATTGCGAAAGGAACGAAAATTAGACTTATTTTTAGCCTTGAAAGACCTATCTTGTGGAAGGGCGTGGCCCTTTCCCCCAGTGATGTCTGAAATAATCTCTTTCAATTCTGGTCCAAATAGAGTTTTACCTTTGAAAGGGATGTTAAGCAATTTTGTCTTGGATGACACATCCGCTGACCAAGACTTTAGCCAAAGCGCTCTGCGCGCCACAATAGCAAACCCTGAATTTTTCGCCGCTAATCTAGCTAATTGCAAAGCGGCATCTAAAATAAAAGAGTTAGCCAATTTAAGTGCGTGAACTCTGTCCATAACCTCCTCATATGGAGTCTCTCTACTGAGCGACTTTTCTAGTTCCTCAAACCAGAACCACGCTGCTGTAGTGACAGGAACAATGCACGAAATGGGTTGTAGAAGGTAACCTTGCTGTACAAAAATCTTTTTAAGTAAACCTTCCAATTTTTTATCCATAGGATCTTTGAAAGCACAACTATCTTCGATAGGAATAGTAGTGCGTTTGTTTAGAGTAGAAACTGCCCCCTCGACCTTAGGGACTGTCTGCCATAAGTCCTTTCTGGGGTCGACCATAGGAAATAATTTCTTAAATATAGTGGGGGGAACAAAAGGTATGCCGGGCTTTTCCCACTCCTTATTTACTATGTCCACCACCCGCTTGGGTATAGGAAAAGCGTTGGGGTGCACCGGAACCTCTAGGAACTTGTCCATCTTACATAATTTCTCTGGAATGACCAAGTTGTCACAATCATCCAGAGTAGATAACACCTCCTTAAGCAGTGCGCGGAGATGTTCTAATTTAAATTTAAATGTCACAACATCAGGTTCAGCTTGTTGAGAAATTTTTCCTGAATCTGAAATTTCTCCATCTGACAAAACCTCCCTCATGGCCCCTTCAGATTGGTGTGAGGGTATGACAGAACAATTATCATCAGCGCCCTCCTGCTCTTCAGTGTTTAAAACAGAGCAATCGCGCTTTCTCTGATAAGTAGGCATTTTGGATAAAATATTTGCTATGGAGTTATCCATTACAGCCGTTAATTGTTGCATGGTAATAAGTATTGGCGCACTAGATGTACTAGGGGCCTCCTGCGTGGGCAAAACTGGTGTAGACACAGTAGGAGATGATGTAGTATCATGTTTACTCCCCTCATCTGAGGAATCATCTTGGGCAATTTCATTATCTGTGGCAGTACTGTCCTTACTTTGTTTGGACGATATGACACAATTATCACATAAATTTAAATGGGGAGACACATTGGCTTTCATACATATAGAACATTGCTTATCTGAAGGTACAGACATGTTAAACAGGCTTAAACTTGTCAACAAAGCACAAAAAACGTTTTAAAACAAAACCGTTACTGTCTCTTTAAATTTTAAACAGAAAACACTTTATTACTGAATATGTGAAAAAGTATGAAGGAATTGTTCAAAAATTACCAAAATTTCACCACAGTGTCTTAAAGCATTAATAGTATTGCACGCCAAATTTCAGAGCTTTAACCCTTAAAATAACGGAACCGGAGCCGTTTATAAATTTAACCCCTATACAGTCCCAGCTATAGTCTTTGCTGAGACCCAACCAAGCCCAGAGGGGAATACGATACCAATTGACGCCTTCTAGAAGCTTTTCCAGCAGTTTTTAGATCCTCACACATGCATCTGCATGCCCTGCTCTCAAAAAACAACTGCACAGTAATGGCGCGAAAATGAGGCTCAGTCTACAACTAGGAAGGCCCCCTGACTGGAAAAGGTGTCTAACACAGTGCCTGCCGTTTAATAAACGTTCCCCAAGTTTATAAATGCAAATTGTCAGCATAAATATGAATAAAATGCCCAAATAAAGCAATCGATTTAGCCCATAAAAATGTCTACCAGTTTTTTAGCCCATAATAAGCCCTTTATTCTGTTTGTTTGACTAAGAAAATGGCTTACCGGTCCCCATGAGGGGAAATGACAGCCTTCCAGCATTACATGGTCTTGTTAGAAATATGGCTAGTCATACCTTAAGCAGAAAAGTCTGCTAACTGCTTCCCCCAACTGAAGTTACTTCATCTCAACAGTCCTATGTGGAAACAGCAATCGATTTTAGTTACTGTCTGCTAAAATCATCTTCCTCTCACAAACAGAAATCTTCATCCTTTTCTGTTTCAGAGTAAATAGTACATACCAGCACTATTTTAAAATAACAAACACTTGATAGAAGAATAAAAACTACATTTAAACACCAAAAAACTCTTAACCATCTCCGTGGAGATGTTGCCTGTGCAACGGCAAAGAGAATGACTGGGGTGGGCGGAGCCTAGGAGGGACTATATGGCCAGCTTTGCTGGGACTCTTTGCCATTTCCTGTTGGGGAAGAGATATTCCCACAAGTAAGGATGATGCCGTGGACCGGACACACCAATGTTGGAGAAATGAGATCAAATGTCCGATAATCATATAATCACATTTATGACATGAATACAAAATGTAATCAGAAATAAGACAGCCTTATGTAGACACAATACTCGCATAGGAATGTGAGTATTGAAATAGACTCAATATGAAAGTAAATTCAGATTTCCATGGAGATAGAAAATAAATGACATATTGAATCGTTAGCTGGGGTTGCATCTATCAGTCACGTGGGAATATTATTTATCTAAAGGGTGATTTAGTCTGTATCAGCCTAACCTCTTATTATAATCGTATTTCATTTGATTTCTCTCTCAGGACAGGAAGTGGCCGACTCCTGGTACAAAGAAGAGAAGGGCTATAATTTCTCTAAACCAGGATACCAGCAAGACACAGGTATTCATAAAATGGAGGTAGATGTCATCACAAGTGTTGCTTTAATTGCTCTTGGAATTTGTTTTACATATTATATCTGACATTTTTTATAATCATTAATTATCTTAATATGAATGAAAGGAATAGTCTAGTCAACATTAAACCTTCATGATTCAGATAGAGCATGCAATTTTCTAATTTACTCCTATTATCAATTTTCTTCATTCTCTTGGAATCTTTATTTGAAAAAGCAGGAATGCAAGCATAGGAGCCGACCCATTTTTGGTTCAGAACCTGGGTAGCACTTTCTGATTGGTGTCTAAATTTAGCCATCAATCAACAAGCGCTAACCAGGTGCTGTACCAAAAATGGTCCGGCTCCTAAGCTTACATTCAAATAAAGATACCAAGTGAACGAAGAAAAATTGATAATAGGAGTAAATTAGAAAGTTGCTTAAAATCGCATGCTCTATCTGAATCATGAAATAAATTAAACTATAGACCGTTTTTGCAGTAAATAGTATTCTATATATTTGTGTATAGGGGAAATGTCTCCTAGACCTACATACACATTGGTCACCATGAGTCTTTACTTATCTGTACAGGACACTTCACCCAGATGGTGTGGAAGGCCTCCAAGGAAGTTGGCGTTGGTATGGCTTCCAGTGGCAAGGGGATGATTATTGTGGTGGCACAGTATAACCCTAGTGGGAATATCACCAACCCTGGGTTCTATGCTAGAAATGTTCTACCCCGGGGCTCAAAGATGACTGAAGATGACGACGATGAAGCTGGCTTTGTGAAGGATACTACTGTTAATTCTGTTGTTGCCATACCAGGTATGAAACCTACAAAGGATTTCTGTTATTTTTTGCCTACTATGTCAGTCTTTTCAGACATAAAGCACATTTTAGTCAAAATTTCTTGTGTAGAAATAGGACAAAGGGGATATTTCATATGTCCTTCTCCTTTCAATAACTCAACAACCTTTCCTCAACTTTCTGTCCAAAGACACATGGTCACCAAAGCTTTGTTGTAACGGAATCTTCATTAGAGATTTCATAATCCTACAAAGTTGTTCCAAACAATTCAACATCATTTTTTGTTTTCCAGGCACATAAAATAAAAATAAAAATTAATTTAGCAACCTATACATATTTAAGAAATGATAAAAACTAATTTATCAAGTGCATGGTTCCTTATTCAAATCTGAGCTGGTTGCAATTGTCTTCTGCAACATGTCAAAGGTCACATGCAGGAAGATTACAGCTGACCCGAGTATCACCTGTAGGGGATAGTACCAAGTATGTGTGTTTTATGTTTATTGTATTTTAGTAAATTGGACTTGTGTCTTTAGTTCCTTTTTGTTTTTAAATACCTTTTTGTTACAGTTAAAAGACCGCTGATCCCCCGCCTGCATCTCCGACTGTATTTTGCATATCGATGATGAATCCGGCTTCCTCCAATCGTTGCGTGCCCCACGAGCTGGATGCTAATAGGGCCATGCAATGATTGGAGGAAGCCAGATTCGTTATCGATATGCAAAATACAGAAGAAGATGAAGGATCGTCGGTCTGTTTATTGTAACGAAAAGCTAAGTATTTTTTTTTTTTAAAAGCGTGTTTGTAAAGTTTATTGAATTAAAGTGCCCCTCTTTTTAAGAATATTTTTTAGATACTGGGCTTTAATTCATTAAACTTTACAATCACTTTAAATTTAGTACAGACATTTTTTTTTTCTAGTTTGTATTTTTCCATTAAAAGGGATATGGTAGTCAAAATTTAACTTTTATTGTTCATATAAAGCATGCAGTTTTAAAGGACCAGTAAATACAGTAGGTTTGTAATATAGCACTTAGGGCCTGATATTCAAAACCGCGATGCACAGTCGAGATGATCTAAGAAGACTCAAATTTTTTTTTTTTTTTTTTTTAAATGTTTTTTTATTGAGGTTTTTGTACAATAAACAAAAAACATATATCGCCTCTGAACAACAAAAAGAAATCAGATTATTATTAAACAACATATAACAACATTTGTAAGGTTTAGCATAGATAGACAGATGAAACCTCGTTTTTTTTTTTTTTTGTGTATTAGCATACGTGACTGACCTAGTGAAGACTCATTCTTAGGCCAAGTGACCGAAGACTCAAATTTTATCTTGAGAAATGTTTATGTTGCTATGTAGTGTTCTGTATGTGAAACAAAGACTCCTACATTACAGTACAAGGTAAAAAAAAAATCCCAAAGATTTTGCGTGATTTCTCTCCATGCCGGCGAGGTTTTAAATATCAGGCTCTTAGTCTGAACTTCAAATGAGATTAGTAGATTTTTTTCCGACGAATTTCAGTTATGTCTATTTCCACTCCCCCTGTACCATGTGACAGCCATCAGCCAATCACAAATTCATATGCGTATATTCTGTGAGTTCTTACACATGCTCAGTAGGAGCGGGTGACTCAAAAAGTGTAAATATAAAAAGACTGCACATTTTTTTAATGGAAGTAAATTGTAAAGTTGTTTAAAATTGCATGGTCTATCTGAATGATGAAAGTTTAATTTTGACTCAAGTGTCCCTTTAAGACATGTTTTAATTTACTTCTACCATCAAAATTACTTCTGTTGCTTTGTATCCTTTGTTGAAAGGCATACCTGGGTAGGCTTAGGAGCAGCAGTGCACAACTGAGAGCTAGCTGGTGATTAGTGTCTGCACACACACATGGCTCTTGACACTGACTTACCTGATGTTCTTAACTAGGTCCCAGTAGTGCAATGATGCTCTAGACCACGGGTCAGCAACTTTGTCACCCCAGATGTTTTGCAACTACATTTCCCATGATACTCAGCCAGCCTAAAGTGTGCCTGAGCATCATGGGAAATGTAGTTCCAAAACATCTGGGGTGCTAAGGTTGCTGACCTCTGTGAGAACAAAGGTTAAACACAGTAAAATGCAAGCAATAGTGAATTTTGTAAAATGCTTGAACACATAACAACATATTCCTTTTGTACCAGAATGCCTCTTTAACAATTACCGTTGTCTTACAGACAAGGAGCTGAAAGCCTTCAGGAAAGATCTGCTTAATGAGCACAACAAGTATAGGAAACTCCATGGGGCCGGGCCTCTCCAGCTTAGCCCGTCCCTAGCCCAAGAAGCACAGAACTGGGCTAACCAGTTGGTGGGACTCAGAGCACTAAAGAACAGCGATACCCAACATGGCGAGAATCTGTGGTACCGATGGGGCACGGACACCAGCTTACCTACAGGTACCTACTGGGATGTCCCGTGCTGGGTACAATTACAGTAGCAAGGTTACTACTCACCATAATATTATTTTCCTCCTATACCTGCAGCTCTCTTTAAAAACCTTATTAGGGCGTGCTTTTCGAACTAATGTGCGTCCTCCATGATGACGCAATCACGCATTCATTAACCTCCACCTAAGCTCGCTCACTTGGAAAGATTGACTGGCGGTGTTCTATTGTAAACTCCAATCTGACGTCACTTCCGGTGATTCCATACTTTTGATAGGTTCGAGTCTTAGTGAGTGACAGGATTCACAACCAATCAGATGGGCACTGTGATCGCTATCTTCACTATCTATTTTGCCTCTGTCTCGGGATTCAAGGGGGGCCACATCATTCCCCAAGGTTTATTTGGGGTGTTTGCCAGAGGATCGGTGGTGCACCCCCCAAGACAGGCAAAACAAATAGTGAAAATAGAAGAGTCACCGGAAGTGACGTCAGATTGGAGTTTTTTTGGAGTTCTCGACTGCAGTAGTTGTGTGTAAATAATGTCAGTGAGAAACCCACATTTTGCAAAAAAATGTATTGTATTTGGCAGCCAAATAGTGGCATGAAATATCCAAAATGAGCCTAAATCAATACCTTGGGTTGTCTACTTTAAATATATAGTGGCCCATTTATCAAGCTCCGTATGGAGCTTGAAGGGCCGTGTTTGTGGCGAGCCTTAAGACTCACCAGAAACACCAGTTATGAAGCAGCGGTCTAAAGACCGCTGCTCCATAACCTGCCCGCCTGCTCTGAGGAGGCAGACAGAGATTGCGTGAAATCAAACCGATCGAATACGATTGGGTTGATTGACACCCCCTGCTAGCGGCCGATTGGCCACGAATATGCAGGGGGCGGCGTTGCACCAGCAGTTCACAAGTGCTGCTTCAGCGATGTCTGTTGCACATGATCCGCTGATCGGATCATGTCAGACAGACATTTCATAAATAGGCCCCATAGAGTGATAGTAAAAATGCTAAATTCCCTGGTACAAGTTGGGCAAGTTTATCTCTGTAATTCCCGGTAGTGAGGGGGTTAAGTTTATAGTTGCCAAGTTTACTCAAGATGTTAAATTGAGCCTCCAAAAATAAGACCCCCTCCCTCCCCAAAATAACTGTTATTTCTCTGTGTGACAGGGAAAGAGGTTGCGGAATCCTGGTACAATGAGATTGACAAATATAGCTTTCCCAGCCCTGGATTTCAGAGTGGTTCAGGTGAGTCAAACACCTCACTAAATTCTTGTATATAGTAGAAGTGGATCAAATGAAAAAATGTTTAGTGTCTTTATCAAATGTGATGCCTATAGAGGAAATCTGCTTACAGGGTCAATAGAGTCAAAATGAAACGTTCATGATTTATACAGAGTAGGCAAATTTTGCATAACTTATTAATTTACTTCTATTATCAAATTTACTTTGTTCTAACGGTATCCTTTGTTAAAGAGTAAACCTAGGTAGGCTGATATTAGGAGTGCCTAAATGTTACTACATTACATGGAGTTATTAATAAAGTCTTGAATAATTTTCTTGAGATTTTGATATAAAACGTTTAGCTATACATAGTAAAACAACTTTGCAATGTACTTTTTATTAATTATTTTGACTCTTTCCATGCAATTTAGCTCTGAAAATTGTAGATTTTCTAATTCTCTGAGCTGGAAATGAACCTGCTGACTTCTCAAGGCTAACTCTGCTACATATATGCCCCTAATTCTCTAGCAGATAACAGCAAAACAATACATTTTATACTAACATGACTGTGGCTGTTTTCTATAGACTCAAGCCTGGATTGGCTCCTCCAAATAAGGAAAGTGGGGGGCGTAGTTTAGCTATTGAAAAACAATTGTACCAAACAAGATGTTCATTGGTATTAAAAATGTTTAGATTTGGCCGATATGTTATTCTATAGCAAGTAAACAGAAATGTCTTGTAAATACAAGGAGTTCAGTGTCCTTTTACGTACCAGGTTACAATTTGAGCTTTAAAGCTATATGTGAAAAAGGTCCTTAAAGGGGCACTAAAGTCAAAATTAAACTTTCATGATTCAGATAGAGTAGCAATTTTAAAAAGACCTTGTAATGTATTTCTATTATCAAATTGTGCACCCTTTTTATATGCACACTTTCTGAGGCACCAACATCTACTGAGCATGTGCACAATTCCCAGTGTATACATATACTAGTCTGTGATTGGCTGATGGCTGTCACATGATACAGGGGAGTGTTATTGTATTATGTACTTGTTAATTATGCAATCTACTGTAATTTAATGGTCATTTAATTTTTTTCCCCTTCTTCTTTATATCTTTCTGCTCTAGGTAATTTCACACAAATGGTGTGGAAGTCGTCTAACCAGGTTGGATTTGGTCTGAGTACAGACGACAAAGGAATGTACATTGTGGTGGGCTTTTATGACCCTGCTGGGAATATTGCCAACAAAGGCTACTTTGAGGACAATGTCCTGCCAAAGAAAAAGTGACTTAAAAATTAAATTCAGTGCGATTGAAGGATCAAAATGTTACACAAGAAAATACCCCAATATCCACCTGGATTTCCCTCCCAAAAAAATATATATTTTTAGACTGTTCTATTTTATTTTTAACTTCATCTTTTCAAGAGGTTTCTGGGTGAAAAAAACACACAATAAAAAGTAAAAAAGAAATATAACTGGGAAACGTCTCAAAATTATATTAAGGATGAAAAAGATTTATTGGTCCAAATTTAGTAAGTAACAATACTCCTTAGAATGAGATATTGTAACAATGCTCATCATTTTGAGAATGACTTTTAATAATTGTTTCTTTAACTATGGACTTAGCATGTAGGATGCTTGGACAGTACTACAAAGAATATGCGTCTGTTACTTCTAATCTGCTGCATTATAAACAAGATAGCACTTATCAATGTCCCATGATTTATCAATCCAGGCTTGTGATTTCATATGGTGGGAAAGTTGAAACGGAGAATCCATATGCGTTTTTGGAAACGTTCACCACAGTTGGGAATCACTGAACTCATCTGATCATTCTTTGTTCATGTAGCATATTCCTATTGCACCAATTAAGCCTGGTTACGGGTGGAAACAGTGATATTGAATGTTGATATTTTACTAAGAGAATAACCGAAATAGCCAATAGGTAACCAGTAATTATGATGTTGGTACACTGTAGTGTATGTTACATTTGTTATTTACTGTATTGAATTTGAGATCAAGGTCAGATGCAGAATCCAGTAACCAGAATACGTCTCTGATTTGCCCTTCGTCTGACACAAAACAATATAGTGGAATCTACAATTAGTATAAAGATTTGGAGATTTTAAACGTTTTTAACAGCAGGAATAAAGTATTGTTAATATTACAATAATTAATGAGATATAAAACACATTGTAATTTCAAGACATTTCTGTAGTCTTGTAATAAACTAATATATCAGCCAAGTATGAAAACAATCGGAATTAATTAACATGTTATTTGCTGGATTGTTCTTTGATGATCAAACTCCCCCAATACACGTGTTTTTTTGGGAGAGTCATTTTGGACTTGTTACAGAAGTAGACAAGGTTTGAGGATTTCATCTTGTTAGCAAAAGGGCATCTTATCTTTTCCAATAAGGGACAGATATATAACAGGTTTAGGCTTATGAAGTATGCAGTGTTTACTTCCAGTCCTAAGAACAGTAAAATACACAATTCCAAGAGGTAAATTACAAGAAAAGGGGACAAAATATATAATAAAAGTATAATGTAAAGATGTTTTTAATACTACGTATAATTAAACATTTTTAGTACCGTACTTCATGTCCAATTTAAAGGCTTGTGTTCCCCTCACTTCATTCTAGTAGAATACACTGATATTAACACACTAAACCATAAGATAATGGGTTGGTATCACTCATATAAGCTTCACTGTATAAACACAAGTTGATATGGCCTAACCTAATGCGATAACAAATATAATTTAATCTTCATCCTGGACCACTGATAGCACCTTTGATGGGTCATGCACGTAAAGGGTTTATATTGCAGCTCTACAAACAAACTGTGATTATAAGGACTTCCTTCACTATGATAATAATGGGTTTTATTCTACTGGTATTACATTCCTTCACCGTATATAGAATACATTAGTTTTACCATCCTTCATGGAGTCAAGACTTACGACCAAACGTCATTCAACGTACGTTTAGTGAGCTCTTTCCTCTTTACAAGATGTAGAATGAATACTTTACCTTTCATAGTATAAAGAAAAAATATAATCTCACCATACAAAGAAAGGAAATCTTTTAGTTAAATGGACTTTTATCCATTACTGTGGATTGACCTCTCCTCTCTTCACCATGGCGTAAAGAGACTAGTTTCACCTCACACTGAACTCTTTTGATCACATGTTCATAGAACGTTATTCTTCCCATATAAGGTTAGAGCTAAATTTATACTACTGGGACCACAAGGAAATGTTAATATAGGCCTCACTTGTTCTTAAAGATACCACCAATACTGAGCCTTCACTACTGCCTGTCTACAAACAAATATCAGCGTAACAAATTTCTATGCAGTGTTCTCCCCACAACCTTTTAGCGGGTTCACTAACCGTCTGATTTTATTGACCACCCGGCTACAATTTTGGCCAATATTAAGCTAAAATAAACCAGTATTAAACATGTTAATTTTTATTGCACAAATTTTCATTTAATACATTTATATTAAATTATGCAACTCATTTGTGCTTTATATACCTGAAAATGATATAATATTAGAAATTATTACACTGCCCTTACCTGGCTACTTCATAATGCCACCCGGCTGGCAACATTTTCTGTGGAGAACACCTATTTGACAGCACAGTCTTACATTAGTTGTACTAGACAGTCAAGTGTATGCAAATATATTGCATACTTTTCTATTAATCAGCCAAAAAATGTACCCCTTAACCAGCTGTCTTTATTGTCTAATGAGGTATCAAGTTAAACATGATGATAGATAGATAGATAGATAGATAGATAGATAGATATGGGTAGACATCTGAGAAGTTGAGTATTACTGTGTATCGCATGTTAGGAACTAGGTATCTTGTTTATTACAATAACTGAAATAACTTAGCCTTGGTTGAATATAGCCTTATGTATTGTAAAATTAAAGGGACATTAAACCATAAATACATTTTATAAACATAGTATTGAGGTTATTCTCTCTGCCTTCCTCTGCCATATTGAAATCTAGCTTTCACTGCATTGTGGACTTGTTTGAACATGTACAACTCTCCGTCAGATACCTGCAGTGAAACATAGATTCCAAAATGGCAGCACCCATAATTAGAGGGAAGTTTATTTAGTGTTTTGTCTCCCTTTAAATGATTTCTATGAATGTATTCATTTGTTTTATATTGCTTTATAAATTCAATATATTTATAGTTTCCGTTGATAAAAGTTATTCCAAATTTTTTTGAATGTAACAAAACGTTTAAAGTATATTAATGAAGCACCTTTCTCGTGTTATAGATTATACACAAATTGGAATGTAGAGGATAAACTGTATTGTAAATAAGAGGGATTAATATTTTTGAGAGACTTCAATTTGACTTTTAAAATGAAAATAATATGCTAAGAATTAAATCAATTTTCTTAAATTTCTTGGATAAATGTAACAATGCAAAAAAATAATTGTACAATTTAAAGGGATATGAAAGGGATTTTTTTTTAATATTTTCATTCATTAGTTTAATATTTAAAAAAATGCTCAAATACCTTTATTTTCGATTGCATTAGCCAATAACGGTGGACAACCTGGGTTCTCTCCTGCTCGGCACTTCCTGGGAGGGCTCGTTAGGTTCATTGTCCAGCGCATGCACATTGTGTTCCTGTTCTCAGAACCGACGTCACTATCTCAGCGGTCACGTGACCTCAGTGTATTATTCAGAGCCGCGGCAGCATCCAGACCCGCAGAGAAGAGGGAGCGGATTTCACCCCTAGATAAACAAGCATAACTAAATAGTAATAATGACACAGAATAAAAAAAATATATATTTAAATAATTTAAGTATATTGAGCGTTCTCCTAGACAAACGAGCATTTTTGTGAATGCTAAAAAAGACATTCCTCTATAAAAGGTTTAAATTAAAACGCATACAAAGTCAGAGGTAATGTGC